>NC_051157.2:190110421-190137921 GCF_013339745.2 Dermacentor silvarum
TTCTTCTTCACTACAATAACCCCGGCGGCGAAGGGGAGCCATCCTGGCGACTCAAGGGGACGCAAGGATGAGAGGGTCGTGATGCGGCTTGAGGCGGCTGACGTGGACCATGTCGCGACCGAGACGGCGCTTGTCCGAGGAGGGGTTGACCGGCTCAATGACATAAGTGACGGGAGACCTGCGCTCGATGACGCGGTATGGCCCGTGGTACTTGGCAGCAAACTTGGGGGTGAGGCCAGGAGAGTTGAAAGGTATGCGGAGCCAGACGAGGGATCCAACGGCAAAACTCAGCACATGCTCATCGGTGTCGCGGCGATCTTTCTGGAGGGCTTGGCTGTCGGACGTGAACGAGCGGGCCAGCTGACGACACTCCTCGGCATGCTGGGCGACGTCAGAAATTGCACTGAATTCGGAGGCGTCCGGGCGGTACGGTAAAATTGTGTCAAGCGTGGAGGATGGTTCACGGCCATATAAAAGAAAGAATGGTGAAAAGCCCGTCGTAGACTGCGTCGCGGTGTTATACGCATAAGTCACGAAGGGGAGAACGACGTCCCAATTGGAATGATCAGAATCAATGTACATCGACAGCATGTCACCGAGCGTGCGGTTGAAACGTTCCGTGAGCCCATTCGTTTGAGGATGGTAGGCAGTTGATGTGCGATGAAGAATACGACAAGAGCGGAGCAGCTCTTGTATCACGTTGGACAAAAACACACGGCCTCTGTCGCTCAGCAGTTCCCGTGGGGCTCCATGACGGAGTATGAAATGGCGCAATATGAAGGAAGCGACGTCACGAGCACCAGCCGCAGGGAGTGGAGCGGTTTCTGCGTATCGCGTCAGATGGTCCACCGCGACAATTATCCAGCGATTGCCAGCAACAGAGCAAGGAAGCGGTCCATAAAGGTCGATTCCAATGCGTTCAAAAGGGCGGGCAGGACATGGTAAAGGCTGCAGCTGACCGGGTGTATGGTTAAACGTCTTTCGTTGTTGACATGCGGAACAAGACCGTATATATTTACGGACAAATGTGTACATCCCACGCCAGTAGTAGCATTGGCGGAGCCGTTGATACGTTTTCAGCCCGCCAGCATGGGCATGTTGCGGATCTGCATGGAAGTATGCACACACATCGGCTCGTAAGTGCTTGGGTATGACCAGCAGCCATTTACGTCCGTCCTCCAGGTAGTTGCGGCGGTACAAAAGTGAATCGCGTATTTCGAAATGCTTGGCTTGTCGACGAAGGGCACGGGGTTGGCTAGCGGGTGAAGAGGCGCAGAGAAATTTCAAGAGGGACGCGATCCATGGGTCCTTGCGCTGCTCCGAAGGCATGTCGGTGATGGTCAGAGCGTCCAGGGAAAAGTCTACCGCTGAAGGAGGCCCTGCTTCGGATTTGACGGGTGAACGAGAGAGCGCATCCGCGTCAGAATGCTTGCGCCCGGATCGGTAAACGACGTGAATGTCAAATTCTTGAATACGAAGAGCCCATCGACCGAGACGACCAGAGGGATCTTTGAGGGAAGCCAGCCAGCAGAGGGCATGATGGTCGGTTACAACGTCGAAAGGCCTGCCGTACAAATAGGGGCGGAATTTTCCTAACGCCCATACAATCGCGAGGCACTCTTTTTCGGTGACCGAATAATTCGCTTCCGCCTTGGTGAGGGCGCGGCTTGCATAGGCCACAACATACTCAGGGAAGCCGGGCTTGCGTTGCGCGAGAACTGCACCAAGACCGATACCACTGGCGTCAGTATGTATTTCGGTTGGCGCAGCAGGGTCATAATGGCGTAGCACGGGGGGCGAAGTAAGTAGGCGGCGCAGTGTCGCAAATGCGTCGTCACAGGCCGGTGTCCAGTGGGAAAGGTCGCTGGGGCCGGCGAGGAGCTTCGTAAGCGGTGCGATGATGGAGGCGAAATTTCGAACGAAGCGACGAAAATAGGAGGCCAAGCCGACAAAGCTTCGAAGTTCTTTGAGGGTAGAAGGCTTCGGAAACTCGGCAACAGCACGTAGTTTTTCCGGGTCAGGGAGAATGCCATCTTTGGAGACGACGTGGCCGAGGATGGTTAGCCGGCGAGCCCCAAAGTGACATTTCTTCAGGTTGAGTTGAAGGCGTGCGTTTGTAAGGCAGCGGAGAATTGTGCGTAAACGAGAGAGATGAGTAGCGAAATCGGGAGAGAACACGACGACGTCATCCAGATAGCACAGACATATCTTCCATTTCAGACCGCGTAAAATGCCGTCCATCATCCGTTCGAATGTTGCGGGGGCATTACAAAGTCCGAAAGGCATCACGGTAAATTCATACAGGCCATCCGGAGTGACGAACGCCGTCTTCGGACGATCACACGCCGCCATAGGGACCTGCCAATATCCCGATCGCAAGTCGAGGGAAGAAAAAAATTCGGCACCTTGAAGGCAATCCAGGGCGTCGTCTATTCGAGGAAGAGGATAGACGTCTTTGCGAGTAATCTTGTTGAGGCGTCGGTAGTCCACACAGAATCTAATAGAGCCATCTTTCTTTTTGACCAGTACAACAGGAGAGGACCAGGGGCTGCAAGAAGGCGTAATGACTCCGCGCTGAAGCATGTCGTCAACCTGCTCCGTAATGACACGACGTTCCGCAGGTGACACACGGTAGGGGCGCTGTCGCAAAGGAGCGTGAGGCCCAGTGTCAATCGTGTGAACAACCGCATTAGTTCGGCCTAGGGACGCTTGCGGTAAGTCAAACGAAGTGCGGAACTCGTGTAGAAGGGCAAGAAGCTGCGTCCGTGCAGCCGGATCGAGGTCGCTGTCGATGGAACGGTGAAAAGATTCCGAGAGCACGGCGTCGGACGCAAGGTGAGGGGTCAGGGCGTTCAGCGGATGCTGAGTCTCAGGCACAGAGGGGTCAAGGGGTACAATAACAGCAGCGTCTACAGGCTGAACGTGGCCAAGCGTTTCATTTCGGTGCAAAGTCAGAGGGCCTGAATTGGGGTTGCAAACAAGTAGTCCGGTATTCTCCTGATGAAGCGCGAGGATGGCAAAAGGCAGTGACGTATTGTGGCGGCGACGAAACAAGTCAGATGGCGTGAAAAGAACGGTGGCGTCGGAAAGGGCGGCACAGGAAACGGGAACAATGACGGCACTCTGAGGTGGCAGGTCAATACCGGCGGTGACGACAAGCTTTCTATCCCCAGGACCGGCCACATGGGTGGAAGGCGTCTCGGGAAACACAGCGAACTCTACCTGAGCACGAGCGCAGTCGATAACAGCGTGGTTACGGGACAAAAAATCCCACCCGAGGATCAGGTCATGGGAACACGAGGCCAGCACAAGGAACTCAACACTGTAGATCACGTCTTGTATGAGCACCCTGGCCGTACATGCTGCAACGGGTTGAATATAGTGTGCGCTCGCAGTACGGAGAGAAAATCCTGAAGGTGGCGTCGTCACTTTACGGATAGAACGGCAAAACGTATGGCTCATTACAGAAATAGCGGCGCCGGTGTCCACAAGCGCAAGAGTTCGTACACCGTCAACAAACACTTCAATAACATTGGCGGGGGACAAGCGAGGACTTAGACAGGTTGACGACGGCGCAGCTCGTGCCTCAGAAGCTGCGGTAGTCAGTTTTCCGCCTCACCAGTGTTGTACCGACGACGCATAGGCGAAAGAGAACGGCGGCGCGGTGAGGGGGACCGACGAGCAGCAAAAGGTTGGGCATCGGAAGTGGGCTGGTGATCACGGGCGCATGTTTCAGGCTCTCGTTCTGGCTGCGTGCGATAGGGAGGTCGGAAGGAGTAGTCTGGATATCTCGGCGTATTCGTGGTCGCCGCGAAGCGTCGGCGACAGAATCGCGCAACATGACCCGGAATTCCGCAAGCATAGCAGATCGGGCGGTTGTCTGCAGTGCGCCAAGGATTTGCGTACTGTGGCTGCGCCCCGAAAAGCACCGTCGCTGGTGGTCGAATTGGTGGTTGAGGGGTTAGTACTGGTTGAGGACGTGGCTTCATGACGGCATCCGCGTACGTCAGAGGCGCGGCAACAGGAGCCGGAGGAGCAGCAGACGGCACCACAAATGATAGCGGCGCGGTGACACCAGTCGGCTGAAAGGCAGACGGCAAAGCCTCGGTGACCTGCTCCTGTATCACTTGTCGGATGGTTGGAGTCAGCCTAGGCGTAGGCACTTGCGTGGTCGGAAAAAATGAAAGCTGTCGAGCAACTTCCTCACGCACAAGCTCCTTAATCTGTGACAGGAGCGCCGTGTGGTCGCCGCCGATGGTCAACGCAGCGAGGGAATCGTCTGTTGACGTCTGCCGCCGAGCTAGGACGCGCTGCTTACGTAGTTCGTCGAAGCTCTGGCACAAGGTCACGAGTTCAGACACGGTGCGTGGGTCCTTGGCCAGCAACATCTGAAAGGCGTCGTCGTCTATGCCTTTCATGATGTGCTTTATCCTGTCTTGCTCAATCATAGAAGGATTCACGCGCTTGCACAAGTCAATGACGTCTTCAATATAGCTCGTGAAGTTCTCGCCCTGCTGCTGCGCACGTCCGCGTAGACGCTGTTCAGCGCGAAGCTTGCGCACTGCGGGGCGACCGAACACTTCCGCGAAGCTCGTCTTGAAAGCCGTCCAATTGGCGAAGTCTGACTCATGGTTACGAAACCAGAGGTTTGCGACGTGTGTTAGGTAGAACAGGACGCTGCGTAGTTTTGTAGCGTCGTCCCACTTGTTGTGCGCGCTCACCCTTTCAAATGACGTTAGCCAATCTTCTACGTCATAGTCATCGGTGCCGCTAAAGAAAGCGGGATCGCGCTGACGCAGCGCGCTTGACACGATGACCGATGGAGCTTGGGCCGCGTCTTGCTGGGTGGCGTCATCAGGCATTGTCGGAGCAGTGGTGGGCAACGTCCGGCTTCGGAGTTCCAGGTTTGAAGGGGGTACCCAGCACTTCCACCACTTTGATAAGGAAATTTACTGACGGCAAGCGGCAGGCGAAAAACCAGTTCAGTCGCCAGAGAGCAACGGTCTCAACGCCAAGAGCTCGTGATCTGCGCTCGCGCCCTACATCTATGAGAGCGCCCCACTACTGCTTGCTCCCTGTTCTTCTTCTTCACTACAGGTGTTTCGACCACCGCGTCTATGAGTTTGCCACACTCCCTTTGCGAGTGAAGCTCGTAAATCGCTCGGCACGTGTAGGGAGAAATCCAGACGAAAAATAATGCCTTTATCACGTTCGCTATCAGGTAGTCATCCGCAGTTATTGTTTAATGCACGGGGATCTCTTGGACGGTGTTGTTTGTTTTCAGTGTGCTTCAAGAGAGCGCCATATTTTATTTCGTTACACCGAACATCGCTACACCGCTGCTTTTCTTATTTAGTTGCTCGAAGATGCCTTGGACTTCGTTTTAATGCAGTAACTTGCCGACAAGCTTGGACGGGTGTCTAGACAACATCAGTAGAGTTTCAATGCGCCAAAAGTACATTACCATTTTCCAAGGTAGTCTTCTTTGTTCGAATACGCAGAGTTCCAGGGATCGCTCTTCGGGCGCCTATGACTGCAAAAAGAAATCAAGTTCTCCTTAAATTGCTGACTAAAACATTTATTACGATGGTCGTCCAAAACTGGGGTCCCTAGAAAGCATCCAGCATCTTTGAGCGAAGTGAAATTCCAAATTATTGTAGACTGTGATGCTTACGCGGCACGCAATATTAGTAGTAACACTCAATTCGTAAAGGCTTTTAGCAAACATGGTCTGAGAAAATTCGCAACTGCTGAAGAAATTTCATGAAAGAAAACAAAATGTCAGCCGCCCCCGAGAACAGTTCGAAGCCATACCAATTATATACTACGATTAATACCGATTCTTTCAGTACGAAGTGGCTTATAATCACATCCCAGTTCTGGCACATAAAACCCCCGTGTTAAATTTTTGTTTATAATTGATATAACCATAAGCTTAGAATAAATAAACGAGTCACGAGTCATATTAGGCACGACTTTTGAAAGCCCAGATTTCGAAGAAGGACGTATAGATAGAAAAGTCACCGAACAAGGCGGCTATTTTGGCCATTTCGAAGAACAGGTACCACGTATACTCGACTCCTGTAAGAGCCGCACTCATGTAAGCGCCGCACCCCCAACGTGGCAGCCCAAAATACGAAAAAAAAAATTTTAATGGCCGCATATCAGCTTGCTTTCCTGCAAAGACGATAGACCCCCCCCCCGCTCTTCCCTTCCGCTCTCACTGCTCCCATGATGGATGCAATGGAGGTTTTGCTGCATTCACTTCCAATTTCCCGCGTTCGCCCAGCTCGCGCGCCATCTGTTGGGACCTTTTATATACTGTTGGCTTAAAGCCGGCTACAGCCGGCTTAAGCCAACAGTATATAAAGCCGGCTTCATTTGCAGCGTTTCGTTTTTTCATTTCCTTCTGTCTCTCTCCTTTTCTCTATCTGTGTTTCTCTTTCTGTCTTTCTGTCTTTCTTTAAATCTCTCTCTCTCGCTCTCATTTTCGCTTTCTCTCGCCCATAGCAAGTTCTCATAAATCACATATGGTTCCCATAAATGCATGTTTTACAAGTGTGGGTGTATAGCTTAGTGGAAATGATGCTCGCCTTCCGACCGTGGCTACCCGGGTTCGGAATCCAGCCTCGCCAAGAAAGTTTTATTTATTTATTACTCTCACTCTCTCTCTGTCTCTGTTTCTCTCTCTCTCTCTCTCTCTGCACCTGCTCTTATCATGCTTCGTTTTGGCCGGGCGGTTGAATCGAGTGACAGACAAAGTTTTTCGCGTTTAGGTAGCCCAAGAAATACTTTCGTCTTTAAAAAGAAAATTTTTTCTTAATGTCGCCGTTTCGCCCGAAAGGCGAAGCATCAATTGCGATAGCAAATTAGTAGAGAGCTATCGGAGTAAGGATAGTGGTTTTATCAGCTATATAAACTTGGACATGTAGCAGCACCAGCAACGCGCAGAACTCTTGTCGACGATATCTGTGTTTTGCCCGCGTTCGCACCGAACGCGCGCGGCGTTGGTGACTGTAGCCGGTGCCTCTGGGGGCGGCTCGGAGGTTTTCGACGAGATCAGAATGGGACGCTCGTCGAGCAGCGTCAGAAATCTTACCCTTCTTCTCGCCTCGCAACGTTTTATTGCGATAGCAATTATATGGACACTTCAACCGGATTTCTGCCGTCGGCGTCGCCGTGAGGTTCCGTATAGATTCCTAGGGCTATAAAATCGTCGCCGCGCGCCGTATTCGCGAGCGAAAGTGCGCGGCGGACGCGCTCTATCACGGAGAGCAAACGCACGGCGGAAAGCAAACGCGACCGTCGCGCGAAAGGCCGTGGGGGTATGGGAGGGAGGGAGGCTAGGCGACGCTGTGCTCCGGCACGAAAGGCGTATCTTGCAACCGGGCGTAAGGGGAACTTGCCACTCAATATCCCACGAGAAAGAAAGAAAGCGCGAAGTCAGTGCAGGAAGGAGGGGGGGGGGCAGCTTCTCCTCTGCCACAACTTCTCCTCTGCACAACTCCTCTGCACTTTGCCCGGCGGTGGCGGTCGCCCGCACCGTCTCTTATCTCCACACGGCTCTGACCTTTGTATGCGCTGTGCATTCGCCGCTCAGTTTCCGTTGAAGCGATAGAACGCGCGAACCTTCGCCCGCTGCGGCGACTGCGCTTGCTACCAGCGTTTTGACAGTCGTTGTCTGCGGTCATTCAGTGTGGTCTATTCATGTTTGCTTGTGCGCGCTGACACCACGATTATTAATTCAGTTAGTAAGCGAATGTGTCCAAGTTTATGCAGCCGATAAAACTACTTACCATCCCTACCCCGAATATCTATCTACTAATTTGCTATCACAATCGATGCTTGGCCTTTCGGGCGAAACTGCGACTTTTTTATATAAATACGCATTTGCTGCCGCAGCTAAACGTCACCTCCCCTCCCTCCCTCCCGTCGCCCCACGGCCTTTCGCGCGATAGAAGAAGTCGCGTTTGCTGCGTGATTGTAAAGCCCCAACCACAGGCATGCGTCGGCACGCTTCCGCGCGCGCCGACAAGCGAACGCGCCGCTTCGCGTCGGCTGGAGGAAAAGGGCGCGCAACCACAGGATACTAGCTCTGACGCGTGCCGGCGCTCGCTCCTCGGCTGCGGTGCACTGTTGCTTGACCATTTTGTCTTCAACTGTCCAAGTGCGGCCTAAAACAGCCTTCTGTAAACTGAGCTTGAAACAATAAGTCAGTGATCTGTATGCTATTTTAGATATAAAAAAACACGTTTGATTAATGAATGTACGCCTGCCGCAACAGTTTCCTTGAACATAACTGCACAAGCTATCGACATCAGCGATTGCGTTCGCGTTGTCGTCTGCAAGATCACTTTGCAAACACCTGCACGAGCATGGCATGTCACATCAATAGCTCTCGTACGATCTCTCTTTTTTTGTAGTTCGTTGCACAGCCAACTATGTAAGAATTACCTAAGAACTACGTAGGAACTACGCAAAGTATCAGTGAAAAATCTGTATTATAAATATAATTATGCTTGTTGGTGCATGAATGATATGCGTAAGTGGGTTCTGAGAAAATCAGCAAAAAAAATAAATAAATAATTTAAACACTTGTGGCGCTCACAAAGAGACATTTCGAACAGCCAAAATTTACCAGTTTCGTAGCTTGTCTCCTGATTCTTGTTTGTCTAATCTTTCCCATGGAACCTTTAATTTTTCTAGGTTGTTTTGAAGCATCAACACCGCATCGGGAGGCCTTGAAGCACTTATTCGTACTCTTGAAGCACTTATTCAAATGTATGGGCAGCTCATTTGCATAATATGAAAAAAATATGTAAACAGGTTATTTTTAAAATTTATACACTTCAAGTCCCCACAAAGAAAACGGAAAGAAATACCAGTTTGTTTATTGTTTTCAGCCTAAAATGATGTTTCGAATGAGAAAGACATTCAATTTGTTATGTGAGGCATGTAACAATTGCTGTGCCATATATTGCACAACACTGGACTGCAGCCAACCATTATTAAACCCCAGAAGAAATTAATGGCACAATGCATATGATCAAGCAAACAGCGTTTTATTACACTTAATGGATGCTTTAAAAAACTGTCACACTATAATAATATTGCACAAAAGCTACTGAACTAAACTAATATACTAGTACATATTTAAAGATCAATTTCATATTACAGTAACAATAACCAATCAATCAAATGTTTATTATAGGGCCCTGAAACAGCTAGAGGGCCTCTGACTGGTGCACTTAAAAAGCAATATGCGAGACAAAATGTACAGAGAACACAAATGTGGAAGACAAAACAATGCGAGATAGAGAAACATATAAGGGAAAAGAAAACAAGGAAGCGTAAACTGCAGTTAATCATGCAACATGATTATCTACATATATACAATACATAGGAAATGAACTCTGAAATATGTCAATGCAGGCACAATTCTTATTATGTTTTTTGGCGTCGAGCCATATATAGGACAGTCTTTATTGGAACAAGGCCAGGCAGAGAATGCGGAATGTTACCTGGTATACTGTTGCAGCACAACAAATTGCGCAGTTTTAGGAACGAAAAGGCATGATTTAATAAGTCTTGGATGAGTGACTAACAACTTCATCAATCGAAGGGGTAAGGTGTAAGGGAGTCTAGAGGTGTGAGTTGAGGTACATTTGAGAGTGCTGGACTATGGTCGCCAGAATGGCAAAAGTGGTGTTGGAAGACAGATATAAATTTATTCTGGATGCATGCAGTGGTGTCAGAATTAGATTTGCATGTTGTACCTCAATCTACAGAGACATACTCTAGTAGTGGAAGGCACACAGCAGCATACGATTTCAGAAACCGAACAGGTGAGTGGTCATCATGCAATATACGACATACAATTCCAAAAGCGTGAAGGGCACTTTGTGCATATTTAATGTGTGAACAGAAGCTTAGTGTTTTGTCGAAGTACACACCAAGATCTTTGATTTCATCGACACTGGACAGTGGAGCATCCCGAAGGGCGTATGAAAATTGTACATGGTATGTTTTGCGCGTGTAACTTAATGCCATAGTTTTGGAAGCTTTTAAGCGTACATACCATTATTGTTTCTGCACCAGCTTGAGAGTGAGAAAATGTCTTTTTGGAGGTCAATGTAGTCGTGAACACTGTTGACAGTCTTAAATATCCTTAAGTCGTCTGCATACAAAGCCATGCTGTCCATCTATTAAAATGTTCTTAGCACTAACAGAAAGCAGGGAATGCAATACCGATTCAAACACTTTTGACTCAATGCAGCAGATGGATATAGGCTGGTAGTTAGTAACTGCACTCGCAGCACCTGATTTGTGCACGGGCAATATCCATGCTACCTACCCAAGTGCTAAAAAATATGCTAGACTTTAGGGAACTATGGAAGATGCTTGGGACAACAGGGACGCTTCTAGACATCTTAAGCAATGTGGGAGGAATACCATCAACATCACAGGATAGGGAAGGTTTGAGGCACTTCATAAACTTGAAAACAAGGTCTTCATTGACTGATAGCATAAACACTGTGCCAGGCTGAGAAGGAAGGTTACTTGAAGCATCCTTTACACAATAGACACAACAGAAATGTTCTGCAAAGGCATCAACAGTGTTCAAGACATCATCACCATTTTCATCAAGAAGACACCTTTTTGGTGCTCTCTTTGGAAGAATGACAGCGCACGAAGCTCCAAAAATATTTTGAATTGTGTGTCATGCTGGCTTCAACACCATCAATGTGGTTGTAGGGATCATTATAACTATAATAATAATAATAATAATAATAATAATAATAATAATAATAATAATAATAATAATAATAATAATAATAATAATAATAACCCTTAGCAGTACCATGGCACTCTAGACAGCTCGCAAGGCCTTTTTAAAAAAGTAAGGCTCATGCCTGCACGCTAGAGCGTCTGATAGTCAGCCATCTAGAGCAGGAATTTGCTCTAGATGACGCGCTCGCTCGCTCACACACACACACACACACACAAACACGCTTGCTCACTTGCAGAACACATCACACGCACATACAAGCCAATAACTGGGACGTCGACGGTGCACAATGCACAGGAGTGCCGTTTCACTATGGTCGCAAGGAATGGGAGTCCTAATGGAGAGAAAGCTCTGTATAAGAATGGAGTTGCGGCGTTGGACTGTACAGGTGTGATGGGGCTCAGGCTGTCCTGATGGCTTGTTCAGACGGACAGAAGAAGAAATATAAGTGTTTCCAGAGAGCCACACAGCGCGCTGCAGAATAGACGGACAAGTGCAATTTTGCGCTGGTATTGCAGGGTGCGCCACTTAAGGGCTTTGAGGTGATCCTTGTAGGCTGGCATGAGCGAGGGTGTGCATTGCCCGGCGCTGAACAAGCTCAAGTTTGTCAGCGAGATGAGTTTGGTAAGGCGACTAAACTGATGAAAAATTAAAAATGATGAGCAGTACTCAAGCTGTGGTGGTACGAGAGAAGTGTAGAGTGCTCTGAAAACCTCAGGTCCCCAGGGAAGGGAGAGACAGGTCACAAATCCCAGAATGCGACGAGCCTAGTGACTTGTGTGGAAAAGTCGAGAGAAGGGCTGAATATTACACCCAGGGTGGGAAGGGTCCGAACGGTCTTCATGGGGGTGCCACTGAGGAAGTAGGTTGGGTGCACAGAGGTTGTGGTGTGGCTGATATGCATGGCAGCACTTATTTCAGTGCTAACACAAAGTTTGTTATTGTAGGCTGAGTCGTCCACCTTTACAAAATGTATTCATTTCATGCGCATATGCTGCACTGCATATTGGCATAATGTTGCAGTGCAAGTGTTAACTAGTGAATTAAACACATTCTGCGAAGATGCATTAGGAACTTGGTTTTGAGTTAATCTTTTTCCCGACTACAGTTTATAGTATCACAGCGAGATGCATATTAGTGCAAGCTGAAGAGGTTTGGGCAGCCACTGATGACACCTTTACCCCTTCCCTGCAATGCATGCACTCACACCACCTGCTCTTTCCATAAACAAAACAAAAAATATATCAAAAGCCAATTGCAGTTTCACTGACTCAGTACGTGCTGCTTGTCAAGCAGGCATCGAAGCAATCCTGCTATATACGCAGTAGCATGCATAAGGTCCTCCTATGCATTGCACACGGTGCACATAGTGCAAACAGATTTTTTTTCCAAGTGCTCAACTACAAGAACACATGACAGTGTTGTATCACGTTTCCTTCAGTGTGTCAGCGTTCTTGAGCGCTGCACGAGCGATTTATCGCCAACTAGCCCATAAGACACCTGCACTTGAAAGAAGTGAGTGAAGGAGTACTGTGAACTTGTACTGAACTAGATTTCACACGCCGAATCGAAGAGTGCACTTTCAACTAAACGGATGGCATGGCTGAAGATGTACGCGTATTTCCCATTGTTCGGCTACTAGTGTCTTTCGCTTTCGCAAGTTATCTTTGCCGCTGGAAACAGCGCAGAGCTCGCCCGTTAAACCCGAGTCCCGAGACCACATAATTCACACACGAAACACGCCGCGGTTCACCACCTGAAGTTCCACACGGTTCATTTACACCACACCACACACAGCACGAAGTCAGGAGAGCCATATTTCAAATCACAGCAGCGCAAAAGGTAACTGAAATTTCATTTCCTTCGGCAGAGTTTCTCAGCTGGGCTCGTTCACCGCCGGTCGAACTCGACGGACGCGCTAGGCCTACGCGTAATGTAAACAACATCGGCGGTAGACGAGTGCTGATTATCCAGACTTCGCACTTCGAAAGCAAGTTTCCATTCGTTTCGAGCACAATAAATATACATACAACAAGCACAGGCGTTGCCGCAATCGTCAGCAATCGTGATTAGGTTGGATGTTTTAGCAGACGATCGCACTGAGATCGGCGGAATCCAGCGGGCCGGCAGGTTGGGTTCGGCGGCGTCGTTCGAACGTGGCACGAATTCTCGTCGCACTTCCACCACCCACGGTCGTGGGTCGTGTCGGCCTAGTATCACAACACTGTCTTTCAGAAACACTGTCGCGCGCGTCGAGCGTCCGAAGCACTCGGACGATCGTTGGTGTCGGCGCCTTCGCATCGGCGGCCATCATCAGGCGTAGCAGCCAGAGGCTTCGCGGACTCTGATTGGTGGACGCCGGCGACGGTTTGCAGGCTCTGATTGGTGGACGCCGGCGTCGCGTCGGCTCGCGCCGCTGGTTTTCTAGCATCGGCAGCTGGCAAAATCTCCGCGCGCCGGCACGCGCCACCCCGTTCGCGACTGACGCTTTTGACGCATTTGACGCATTTGCGCGTGCCGGCGCGTGGTGAAGCGCGCCTGTGGTTGGGCCTTAAAGGAGGAAAGAGACGCTTAAGTCTTCAGCCCTTCAGGGAGCACGGCGCAGAACGCGCGTTTGCTCTCCGACGTGCATTCGCTCCCCGTGAAAGCGCGCGTCCCTCGCGCCCTTTCACTCGCACATACAGCGTCCGGGGCGCGGCGACGATTTCATCGCCGTTGACGTCATACGGAACCTCACGGCGATGACGACGGCAACGGCGACGCCAACGGCATAAATACGCTTTGTAGTGTCCATAAAATGGCTATCTCAATAATAAAGAATACCAAGACTTAAGAGAGTGTCGCATCTTCTGTGCATGCTGTTGGACTCAAAGCGCGTGGCCTGTGATGTCTTAGGACATCGTTGTGAAAATCCTTGACTTCCACATCTAACAGCATGGAGGGCACTGAATACGACTGTGTGCAGGAGTGCGCTACCGAAATGAATTTGAGCAGCGGTGAAAGCGACGGCCATATTGTTGACTATATAGACGGGCACCAGTTGCAAGGCGTGCTTGCGTGAACAAATATATGCGTAATGAAAACAGTAGCATTCGCTCTTTTTATACAAATAAATCAAGGGTATTACACACAGAGAGAAAAATTACATCGGAAAGGCCCGGCCTATGTAAAGGGCGCACCTCGTCAAGATTAAAAAAAAAAGAATGTACGGCTCTTACACGAGTATATGCTGTTACACGAGTATTCGTCAAAGTAGACCACCCATATTGGCGAAAGTCAAAATAGTACCGAATGCGGTAGTTCAGGGACTGTGGCGTTGTACTGCGGGGCACGAGGTCTCGGGTTCGATTCCCAGCGAAGCGGCCAGAACCCTCCCGGCGGCAGGTTTTTCTTCTTTTTTTTAATACTGCTGTCTCAGATGTGAGACATATCAGGAATGGGTAAGTACATTCATACAACATACAATCAACATGTCCCAATTTTCTTTACAAAATGCTCATGTAGCAATTCTCGGAGATAAGTATATGTAGGTTATTCCACAATTTAATGGCAAATGGTAAGAAAGAAAATAAGAAGGTATCTAAGTAATATCGGAAGAGAACAATATTCAAAGGATCAGCTCTTCGTGTTCTATGCGCTGGGGAGCTAAAAAAATGTCAAAGGTACGTCGACGAAAACAGAAGCATGTACAATGCTTGTGTATGTTAAATTCGAAAACGCTGCACTTACACTTAGGTGCACGGGAAGAATCCCAGATGGGCAAAATTTATCCGGAGCCCTCCTTATGGGCCTCTTATATAGCCCACTGTGCTGTTGCGGGTTGTTAAGCCCCCAATTTTTTTTTCGTTGACCACCGCGGTTCAGCGAAATATTCCGAAAAATAATCTAAGCTATGACAAACGGAAACGTAGTTCGGCTAGCCAGACTACTACATCTCGCAGTCGTTGTCTGCTTCTTCATGAAAATTCCGCAGATGATGAGCGCTACATATGCTGAGAACCAAGGGCTGTTGTACACCGAGCGTGAAAATAAAAGAGGGTTTGTGAACAAGACAGAAGGGTTACGAATGGATCCATGGCTTGGCATTTGTTGGGTTCCCTCATATTCATTTATCGGCCATAAAGTGATCTGGGCATATTCTATACGGATGAGGAGGAGAAATAAACATTTTATTTAAATAGGGGACTGAGGTTCTTGCGGGTGAGTATACAGTGGCAAATTACATTAAGTGAGGCCAGTGGTTCCTCGACTATAGACCAAACTTATCGTGTAAGAAAATGCTTGCAGATCTCTCTCGCAGATACACCAAGGTATTCGGAGCGGATGCTTATTCTCGTTTTATAAGGCTGCTCTGTGGCTTGAAGCGCTGTACCCTAAAGCAACAAAACAGAAATGCATCGCGATCGCACTGACGTTATTCCTGTGTAACATGTCATGCTTCATTTGTAGTCCACAATGTTACTCATACTAGGCACACCGTGTGCACAAGCTTGTGCCCGAGAGCTGCGTGAGCAGCTTCATCGTTCGAGTTCATTCGTGCGGTAAAATACATGCTTCGCGTAACTGATGAATCGAGCGATGTTCTTACCATGAAATCGTAGGTCCTCGCCTGAAAAATAAAAGATAATGTAGCGAAGAAGAGACGCTAGTGGGTTCAGCACTACTGGATCAAAACGCTAGTGGGTCGAGCGCTCTTGATCGGCAACGGCTCTCGTGCTTGAAAGCTGTTACTGCGCTGACCGTTGACGTTGCGCTGCTCCAAGCTCTGCCGAATAAACACCTTTAGAATAATTACTTTCTTACTGTTGCTTTCCTTCATCCATGCGTAGATGCGTGTGTCTGTGTGTCGCGTTTTATCTGTCGCATCAACCAGCGCCAACACACAGCCTTCACAAATTGCTAAACAATTGCAAGCGGTTACTACAGACATATTTATTTATTTATGTATGTATGTATCTCACATGCTCCAGAAGGATTATTGAGTGAAGGGGGAAGTGCGTCACGTAATAACAAGGAAACAGCAAAAATGAAGGTATACGCTGTTAGAAGTACAAATGGCGTCATGGCATAAATAAATACATTTTCAAAAGAACTGAAATTATGCAGTAGAAAGCAAGGTTATAGAGTTCATGGGACGGTTGCACAATTACATTTAAAAAAAGGTTATATACACCAGAAATAAAAACACTTGAGCACTACCCAAACATTACACGTAGGATTGTAATCGTCTGTGAATTTTTTTTTGTTTACATCCACGCATGCAGTAGAGAACAACTAGGACCGGACTGCCGACTCCCTTTCCATCTTTACCAGTAGCTAATCCAGCATAGCTTGCCTCTCTATCGGAGAATGATATGTTTAAAAAAACGGATAACCGAGGATTACGATACTCCCTAATGCGAAATTTGAGCGGAGCTGTATATGGGTTTTCATTTCGCGATATATTGGCTGGCGCGGACAATCTTTCTCGTGCGGCACGTTGCAAACGCAGCGAAGTGTGGCGCGAATTCCTCGATAATCCGTAGATCACGAAAGCCAGCGCGTGGGTGACACGGAGGCGCGATTCACAGCAGCCACCGCAGACGGAACTCCCAGACGACGCGCGCTACTCTGGCGCCATCTCGCAGCCATCGTCGCCCCACTGCGCTTTTCTTCTCACGCTTTCGCCATACCTTCCTCCTCCGCTTTCCGCCTCGTGGTTGCACTGCACCCTCCTCTCTGATTCACGGCAGCAGCTGCAGACAGACCTCCGCTCATGCAGCGCTGTTTCCATACAGACGACGTGCGCTATATGTATACTCTGGCGCCATCTTGTAGCCACCGTCGCTGCAGAGCCGGTCTTGCGCGGCACTACGCTTTCCTCCTCGCGGTCTCTTCGCTATCGCTCTTTCATATGCGCTCTGTGTTCGCTTTCATCCTTCGCTGTGTTCGTTCGCTCGGTCACGAGGGCCAACGCCGGCGTGCGCCGCAGAAACGGGCGCCTAAGAGCTGTGCTCTAAAACTGCAGTGCATTTGCATCGTGATTCCCGAATTTCAAATTGCTTAAGTTGTAGCGAATAAACCTTACCTCCAAAAGGAAACGTGGCATCTGAAAAAAAAGAGAAAAATACAGCGAATAATCAACAAATACTAATGGATCGCTCAAAAACCGAAGCGCCACTTATGACGTAATTTATAGATTGGGGTGTGGAAAGAGTACGTTCACGCACCACTACGTCCAGGCGCTGTGTACGTTGTGGCCTGCGTGTTTTTAACTGTATCAATTGAGCAGCCAGCGGACGCTTCCTGCCTACAACATAAGCCACATAAAGGGTGTTTCTACGGCTGCCCGCTCCTCGCTGTCGCAGCGCGCTGGATGCCCGTTGCTAAGCAGAACGTCGCCTTAAGGCTTTGCGCTCGCTGTAACCTCCCAGTTTCGGTTTCGCACCATCTGACAGATGAAATTCGTCGTGTCACAGTTTCGCGGGTAACTGCATTTTTTCTCGATCCAGAAGTTAATATGGCTCGTACGGAGAGCTCGCTGCAGTTACCCAAATACAACGAGCCCGTTGAAACTAAATGTTGAAAAGTTAATGAATTTTCGTTATTTAGCGACTGATTACCCCGTATCACCCGTCATCCCGTGGTCGCCACGACTGAACTGTCCTTTTATTTCAAAACGGCTATCTTTATATATTACTTGAAGTCTTGGTAGAAACACCCGGTATAGCACTATACGCTAAGTAATTTCGTCAGGAACTACGCAGTTCTTCTGCTCCTCTTTAGGCCCGTGTAATGTGATCACTTTTCGCCAGTCAGAAACTGCGAATGTCGTGAGAATCACGGTTGGTATGGAATACTTACTGATAAAACTCAGGTCTACTATATTGGTAGTCGTGTCTGCAAAACATGAACAGGCAGCTCTTTAGTCATGCGTTCAAAGCAGTTGCAACGTGTACGTACACTGGAAAAACCAGCCTTCATTTTAACCACCATGATTTCACCTTTCTGACATGCCATCGGCGTCATTCCGACAAGCCTTTTCTATCTCCATGAACAAGGAGGGAAGCAGAGACCCCCGAAAAGTGTTGCCAACTAGAAATTAAAAAATCGACTAGTCGAGAGGCTAAAAAATTCGAAAGCGTGCGATAGTAGCATCTGAAATTCGCGAATGCAGAGAACAATCAGAATCACGTTCAAAACGTTCTTTTACGTCTACATAAAACGCAATAAAAATTTACACTGGACAAAAAAGTATGTTGATTCTTTTTTTTGTGGCCATAATGGGTTAAAATATAAATTATCAATATTAATAAACGCTTTCTTGTGCAACTGTGAAGTCCTGAAACGCGTATTGCGAAACGAAACTATATAAAAAGATGCTTCTGCAAACTACAACCACTTATTGGAAATCAGGTTGAACTACCGGGTAGTGATTAAAATTACATAAAAATGTCTCCTGTTACATCTTCGGTATGGACGCGCATCGTCTGTTTGTATTTGTTCGCTGGTGTGGCTGGATATAGGGTAGGTTCCATCACTAATCCTGTAGACCCTCTCCGTCGTGCCGATCGTGCGAACAACGTGCTCGAGCACCTGAAGCAGTATTCATTATTTCTCCGGAGACCGGCCAGCACAGTAAGGATGGCATTTGTCATCTCAGTCTCCATTCTGTTGTTCAATTTCGATTTAACCACATTCAGCTAGGTGGCTGAAAGCATGCCAATACCCACGCTGGGTCACGGCAGCACCAGTTCTGACCAAGCGATTAAGTCAACTGATTTTCTGGATATATTTCACCGGAGCCATTTCACGATGCAATATCCCCTAAAGCGCGTCTGCGAAAATGGCGAAGAGTGAAACTGCTACGAAGTGTCTAACCTGCCAGAGCTATATATAGCTCAGAGAAGGCATAGAGACTTGGAAGAAATGAGAAGCAAGCTGTTTGCGGATGATTATAATAATTCTCTCTTGCTTCCAAAGCGGCATGGATGAGCTGCTTGTTTACGACACGTGAGGCATGAATTATTGTAAATAAATCCGAAGTTATTGTACCCCCAAAGATGAACCCAACATCACATGAAAGCCGCGAAAAAACCCGACGCCTTTGAGCGAACAAACTTTTCCGCTAGACTGCGCCAAAAACCGTTAAACTTAGCGGGAAAACCGCCAAATTGGCAACACTGTCAAAGAATACCTCACTAGTAAAACAAAGGAAAGAAATTGCTTGTGATAACGTGATTCGACTTGCTGCCGTGTGGAGTACGTCGCGGTGTGATCCTTACAATATTTCGGCCTACCGTCATTTTGACAGTCCAATGCTTGGAAATAGAGCTGCCAAGAGATCTCCCGTAATTTACTCAAAAATGTTTTGCAGTCAACGCTGCCAGACAAGTGGAGCAATTTTTTTCTTTTTTTCGATTTTTTTTTGCGTAACAGTGGGCATTTAGTCTGATATCTGCAGCGAGAGGTACGCATTCCCTGCCACGCTTTCTCTGATTCTTACGAAAGTTCCAACAAAGGGGAATCACTGCGGCCCCGTGAGGATACCATACGGAGATGGTGGCATCTTCAGATATCTCGCTATTTTACAATTACATTTTACTCGAATAGTCCGAACGACGTCGCGAAGGCCGTCTTCGGAACATCTTCCGGTGCAACGATACATTTCTCGTATCGCAGCTCCCGTAATTTATGCATTTTCAGCTGAACTAAACAATACTTTCCATCCTGCCGTTTGGATGGATTAACTGAGTTTTGATTAACTGCGATGGCGCAGTGAGACCACGTGCGATTATTAAAAAAAATAATCGCTAATTTGCGGTGCGTTCGCCAGAAACATCGTGGCAGTTGCACTTGAAACGCAAATCTGAAACTCGGCTTTATCAAACCAATTATAAAACAATCTTCGTTTGTTTAGTATATTAGAAGACTGTATCGATGGGTATGCTCATATATCTCTATATGATGTGTTTATACATCAGTAAACGCTATGGATACCTCTGTACATTTAACTACAAAAATCCTAGTGTGTATTCTCTGCTGAGTGGCTACTGTAAACTCGATGCTAAATGTCTTTAGTGTTTATACATCATGCATATAAGCTGAAAATCTGCATAGGTTCATCTGCAGAAACCGTGATGTGTATTTTCTACTGAGTGACTGCTGCCAACTTGATGTTAAAAGTCATTAGCTGTTGAGTTTATGATAACACTCTGATGTATCATCAACAACATATTAAAATGTAATCAGAAATTCAAGAACCATTTCTTTAAGGGAACACGCTGCATTTGCACATATCATATGACACTGTCTCTGTCTCGTGACTTCAATCATCGAAACTATCTCAACATTCATCGTAATATTCATCCAAACATGTAAAACATATCATCGCCAGTTACACCCCACCATCAGAAATTATGCTAATCGCATCAAGGTCGCCAATTATCCCCAAAGGATGGAAGCGCCGCCAATTTTTTGTAATATACCATATGTGACGATACTATATATGTTTATTTTTATCTCTCGTTTGGTGTTACGCAATGAGCACGTTTTCAATGATAGGTTACGCAGTTCGTACGTGATGTTTGAAGTCAATTGAATAATGGAGAAACGGTGCCAGCCAACTAGTGGTACCAATGCAGCAAAACGAGGCCTACCTCCATCGGCGACCAGTTCTTCTTGAGAAATGGACAGATGGGTAGCTGCGTAAAGAGAAAGCAACATCTAAAAGTTTATATTCGAACCACTAGACATGTTTCAGTCGTATTTCCTGCTTTTGCATGGCGTTTTAACGCGATAGCGTTAAAGGCCACGTGTCGCAGAAAATCCAGTGTCGGCGTCGGCGGAGTTTTCCGTGGCCGAACATTTTCGTACGTTTAGGTATATGTATATGCCACGCCTTGCTTTAACGGCATGCGGTACATGCGGGTGATATTGCCACACCATTATATGACTAAAGTTGCTCGATCGATAATGCCTCGTCAGTGGCGTAGCCGGAAATTTTGTTCGGAGGGGGGGGGGGGGTGGCTCACATTGCTGCGCAGCCTCCTCCTAGTGGAATTTGTCGAGGGATCACATACACGAATAATAACTGCATCGCCATTGCCATTGTATATTAGATGCTGCAAACAAATTATTGAACGCTACGCACTGTCAAGTAAAATGTGTATTTTTTCGTAAGCGAATATATTCCTATGTCCCAAAAATTGTCGCAGAAATAACTGATATCAATGCTACCACGTTTTATTAAGTAAAGAAAATATCACACGAACTTTAGGACTATATCAGTTCGAAACCGGCAAAGCAGTGCATGCAGCTGATATGAAAAACGTAAAGGCCATGAAATGAATACGTTGAGGACAAATATTTTGATGAATCTTTGTCATTCAAGAACCTTGTTTACATTTTTGTACATATGCAACGGCCAGGGAAAAACCTCAATGGCGCTGTCTTTCGTTGCAATAGATTGCGCAGGAGCAGCTGTTACCGGTCGTGTATTGTAATTGCACCGAGATAATAGTCGCAAGAGTGAGTACATATAAAAAGCAGGTGTTCCGCAAAATATAAATTATAAATTCGAAGATAGAATGGAATATACAAATGCGAAGATACAACTTGATAAAGTGCAAAAAAGTGCTACTGGAAACAGTTCACTGCTTCTATATACAACACCTCGCAACAAGATATTTGAATATACGTATAAGTCTCCAATAAATCTACGTATTTAAGCAAACGTCACTGTATATAATCCGTCAAACAAGACAAATAAGCATCTTGCGCAGTCACAGATAGTAAACTTTGCGCATAGAAAGACAGACGATCCAGGCAAGTACAAAATACATGATCGCAGAAGTCGTGATATGTACTTGGGCCATGCGGCGGTCACGACAGATCCATATGGGTAGAATAATAGCGGAATAATGCAGAAATCAGCAAGAAAATGTGTAATTTAACTGCCTGCAGAGCGGCAACAAATATTCTGCACCCAATATTAAGGAAGGGTATTCCTTCGGAAGCAGGCAGCTAAAAAGAAAAGGCCAAACGAAAGCCACAGAGGATGCGGCAAGTTGAACTACCGACTATCCGAGTGTTTTTGTTGGGAAACGCCATGTGGGCCGGGCTTTCAATGAGCAAGGTCAGTCAAAATTGGTTATTTGGTGTCCTCGTAATTTTCGTATTCGCATGAGAACTTTGATCATGATGTTAGAATAAACGGTGAAAATTTCTGTGGTTTTAAAAGCTAATGAACAATCATATGTTTTCCTAATTACGAGTTTATGGACCTGAAGGAACAGAGCGTTTTATTTCTATTGATTTTTGCTGCTTCGCTATCTAAAGGACAAACTTCACTCGGCGGGGAAGTTTAGCGAAGCGGTCAATGACTTCGGAAACGTTGATGCCGACGTCTCTGTGGGCGTATAGAAATGCCAGCCCAGCCATGCGTTCCTCAGACATTGTAGAGCGCAAGTAGTTTTTTAGTAATCTCATGTTAAAAAATGTTCTCTCTGCGCTGGCAGTGGTCACTCGGAATGGTGACTGTAATCTGCGAAAGTTTGTAAACATTTACATAGAACCTGCAGTTGCAATGAGATAGGCCTCTATTCCGGTGCTAAAAACAAAAACACTCCTTCGATGTCGTTGGCATCCTTGTTTAGGTACCTTGCCCAAACAGTCTGCTGTTCGCTTCCAGCAATATCCGGCGTTTCGTAAGCAAGTATGGAGAAGCAGCCTGCAGCGTTTACTTTGGCGTCTAGGCTTTCTTTGATAATTTTTCCACAGATTTATATAGTTGAGTTTCGCATATCTTGGCTTAAATACGAGGCATTACTGGGGCAACTTTCCAAATGGTTCTTCAGATATGTATCTCCATAATCAGCTCGCATGCGGAGAAGCACCCTCAAAATACCAGTATTTTCACGGGAGGCTTTGCTTAAATCCATAGGACCACTGTCCCTATGGACATAGAGAGCCAGACTTTGTTGCCCGCAAAAAAGAACTGCCTCAATAATAGGCCGTTAACTTTCTTCTGTTTTCTCTTGTTTTACTTTGCCTGCACTGGTCCGGCTGATCGATCACATTGGGCATGCTTCCTGAAAATGTTTGGAGAAAATTATCAGCTACCAGCTGACAGTCATGGTGATACTAAGTATTTTAGTGTGTGTGGAAGATTGCGAGCGCATGCTTCCATTTCTGCAACGGCTTCGACACGAGGGCTCCAGTGCGCGCATGTTGGCCCAAGTTTATAGGTGGTATTCACGTGTAAGCAACACTGTGATCCCGTGCAGCATGACCGGAAGGGCTCAGGCCGGCGCGGCGAGCCTTCCGCTTACGGCCGCCATATTGTTGGGGGAATGCTTTCGTTTCGTGGTGCTTTGAAGTGCAGCAGCAGGCATTGCAATCTCAAGGACCTCGGCAATCATTTTAATCATGGTTAATTGCAGCTGTGTTCGGATGCAACAACGAGTCGCGGCTGAAAACTGACTCTGGTGAGAACACGAAGAAGCTTAACTTTTTTTCTGTGCCGAATGTTGTTCGTTGGCAGTGCAGCCAGACCTTAGAGATCTCAGCGAAGCGTCGAGCGGAATGGTTTCGTCGCCTCTACCGGGGTGACATTAACACAGACGCTACCCACTACAATGTCTGCAGCGAGCACTTCGTTTCTGGTGAGTGCATATTTGTCGTTCTGCTACAAATTACGCAGCTCGAATTTCAAAGGTTCCGCTTGCACGTGGTCGACGTTAGTAATGCTGTAGCGTATGTGGTTAGCATAACGTTTGAAGGCTTGCTTTAGGTAGTGAACTGCAGTAAAATACAACACGGTGGTTGCTACTGTGCCGCATTCTCCTGTTCACTTTTATTTTATTTTCACTCAAACTGAGTTGCACTAAATGCCAAGACCCCCACCGTGGTGGCTTAACGGCTAGAGCGTTGCGCAGCTAAGCGCGATTTCGCGGTATGAAATCCCGGCCACGGCGGCCGCATTTTGGTGGGATGGGGTGAACCGCAAAAACGCCCGTGCATGGTGCACGTTAAAGAACCCCAGGTGGTGAGACGTGCCTCAAAGTGGTCTTGGCATGTAAAACCCCAGAAATTAACTAATGCTATGACATCATGCCTGTTCGTGTTTATGATGCTGGCGTAATTGTTCCGGAGACGAGCGAAGCCTGTCGTAGTGCTAATTCTGCTGTTTGAAGTTATTTTGCCCGAGAGCCCTTAGCATAGTGCGTGATTTATTTGTGTCAAAGCTGGTTGTCGTGCAGTTGTGGCTTCAAGTAATGGTTAGACTTCTTGCCACTGCAACCAGTGGCTCTTCTTGTTAGAAATGCGTCAGTTTTCTAGTTTTCTAGGAATTTGTTTTGTTGTGCAAACGCAGTCTCGTTCATACTTGCAGGCAGGCCATCCTACTTAATGGATCTGACGAATCCGGACTGGGCGCCAAGCTTGCACCTAGGGTATGACACAAAGTCAACAACTCGGTCTGAAGAAAGGTATGTATGTATGTGCTCTTTCTGGTAGCGCACAACAAACCCAGACTTTGAAAAAAGCAGAGACCTAAGAGGTTCTGGTGGACACGGTGTTGATACAGCAGCTATGTTTTATACTGCACTCCCGACTGCAGTTATGTAGTATAAGTTACATAGTCATCAAGTAATGCATTCGAATCAGATACTTCCAAGTTGTTTGCATTGTTTTGAGAACAGCTGTGTCTGCAGAGAGCAGGCTGGTTTCAGTTTCCAAGAGAATACAAAATTGTGAGAACTGGTGCCAGCACTGTGAGAAATAGCAAGCAGTTGCAGAGGTAGAATCATCAATGCAAGTAGTGCTAATGAGTACAAAGTAGACATTTTTACAGAGAGGTACATTTCATTTCCGGCACCAGCGACGTTGCAAGAGGGCTGCGACTCCAAAGGAGGTCCAAAAGGCCGATAGCAGAGTGCTGCGACCCTTCAATGTTGAATGCGCAGCGGAGCGCTGTGAACAGTACTGTCACAAGTAAAATGGCTTATTCATACAAGGGGAATATTTCCTTTAATGACATTCAGCATATTAACATTTTTGTTTTATTGCGATAGCAATTATATGGACACTTCAACCGGATTTCTGCCGTCGGCGTCACCGTCGCCGTGAGGTTCCCTATAGATAAAATCTTCGCCGCGCGCCGTATGCCCGAGCGGAAGCGTGCGGGGACGCGCGCTATCACGGAGAGCGAACGCACTCAATCTCCCACGCGCAAGCAAGGAAGCGGGAAGCCAGCGCCGGAGGGAGCGGGGGGGGGGGGGGGGGCGGACTTCTACTCTGCCAACAACCGCGCTCGTCGCTCGCCCGCACCGTCTCTTATCTCCACACGGCTCTGACCTTTATGCGCCGTGCATTCGCCGCTCAGTTTCCGTTGAAGTGATCGACCGCACGTACCTTCGCCGCTGCGGCGTATGCGCTTGCTGCCAGCTTTTTGACAGTCGTTGTCTGCAGTCATTCAGTGTGATCTATTCATGTTTGTTTGTGCGCGCTCACACCACGCTTGTTCATTCAGTTAGTAATAGTCGGGCCACATTTTCCAACGCACGCTACACATGCAATGCTGCCCGGATCGGCAGTGCAGCTCTACAGTTGTGTCCCTTCGCACGCGCTGCCCACGGGAAGCGCTTCTCATCAACACCACCGTTTCACACGCGCCTTCTCGTGATCATCGAGTCTCTCTTCATGTCGGTCTACTTACGCCGCAGCACACCGGCTTACTTAATCAGCTCATGTTTACTACAATTCATATTGCTACCAAAGCCGCTCACCTTACTTCGTATGACATTGCTGTGTTGCTATCGCATTCATTGCTTCGGCCTTAGGGCGAAACTGTGCCATTTTTTATGCAGGCACACCACTTGCAAGCCCCATTGCAGTACAAAATGAGCAAGCCAATGAGCCACATATGTCTCATTGCACAATCAATGATTCAGGTCAGTGACCTGTGTAAGCTGTTCATTTAGACTGGATATAACATTACAGCGTGCTTGTAATGGAATTATTATTGTTCCCTATGTTCTTTGAGTTTGCAGACAGTTAAGTTGCATACAGTTAATTGTTGCATGATTAGTCTTTGTCAAGAACAACCTCACTGCAGGTGGCCCATCATCTACCCCATTTCTTGCAGTAAGCAGTGTCGCATATCCGACGGTCGCCCAGCATGACCTGTTGGATGCTTCTCTTTCTGGAGCTGTAGGCGCCTTATTGTGTGTGCAGGATATGTGCAGTTTTGACGTGCCCGAGTTGTTGCAGAAACAAGGTTGATGGTTGTGAAATGCCAATAACACTTCAATGCAGGCCTAACAATGCTGCAACAAGTACCAGCTTCAACTTTATCACAAGATGCTGATACTGCAGATGACATATTTCGTGAGTGATCTTTGTTTGCACAGTTGCAAAGGGCCTGAGCATTTTAAGAACACGATTTAAATGACTGACAATACCTCACCGCAGACCCACCCTCCATGCCATCACCTGAGGTAGGCAGGGCCCCAGCCTCAGCTGAAACTGGTCCTACTGTTGGAGCTGCAGTGGATGGCACATCCTGTGAGTACTGCATTCATTCAATTGCAGCAAACCAGTGGTGTTCAGCAACATGCCGAGTCCAAGTGTTACATTTTTGCATTATTTATTTATCAGATGTGAAGTTCTCTGAGGCTGGTGTTCAAGCCACCACTTCGGCGGCTGAAGCTTCAGTGAACACAACGTCATGTAAGTACAGTGGCACATATCTCATAGCAGCCTGCACCTGAATATGACACGCGTAGTAATGTATTGTCTGTATGTTTCTTCCAGTGCTAAAGGACGCTGAAACACAAACAGATATCACAAGCAGTGCTTTAAACAGCTTCGGAGACGACAACTAGGCCCTACGTGCAGAGCTAAACGAAGTGAAGGGATCTTTGCATAGACTTCAGTTGTCTAAAGCTTCATTGGAGGAAGACGACAGCCGTGTAAAATTTTACACTGGCCTACCAAGATACACAGTTTTGATCGCGCTGTTCGCGCTTCTCGAGAATGGTGTATCGCATAGCGCAAAAAATGTGCTTAGAAAGTTCCAAGAACTTCTGCTCACGCTTGTGAGGCTGCGACTAGTAGTGCCCTTGCAAGACCTGGCGTATAGATTTGAGGTCAGTGGACTGGTGGCATTTGTATTGTTGCGAGCACTTATTTAGAGTTGCATCACGTATATGTTACAATACTCTCGTGGGCTAACAATTGGTGGCAAGACAAAAAGCAAGGCGAGTTACTATATCATCAGTGAGTGAAACTAATGTAGGTGTATCCATGAGTGTAAATAAGCAAAACACCAGCGACTGGTTTTATGCTTGCACAATCGAATCGCAACTGCGCATACGTATGCAAAGCTCGCGGCCTCGCCGGTAGCGATAATTTGTAGAACTTAGTAAACGCTTCGGCAGGTGACGGGGAAAAAAAAGGGGGGGGGAGAGGGCTGGAGCAAGGTGAACAGCTGGAAGTAGCCGCTAAACAGCAAGTGTTTCTAAAGGTGCAACTGCAGCATGGTGGTAGCTGACATGTTGCGCACAAACTATTTTCTTTGGTATCGTTTTCGCTCCCTTAACTCCGGAAGGCACTGCGTTGCTGGACGCTGCGCTGTGCGAAAGCCTACTCCTGCAATCTTCATGTACTATCAAGGAGCAACGGTACATAAACGATAAAGAAGTACCACTCGCTGGCAGTAACATAAGAC
>NC_051157.2:190142921-190184513 GCF_013339745.2 Dermacentor silvarum
CGATGGACGAGGATTTTACAGTGGCTGAGGTCAAGCGGGTTCTCGCATCCTTCAACGGCAGAACTCCCCTGGGCCTGATGGGGTTGACAACGAAATGCTCAAGCATCTCGATGATGACTCAGTTCTTACAGACAAGATGAATGAAATCTGGCGCCGCGGCCTCATTCCCAAGAGCTGGAAAACAGCCTACACAGAACCCATACCCAAGCCAGGTAAGGCGCTGAGCATCGACAATCTACGGCCCATCTCCCTGACGTCGTGTGTCGGGAAGATGGCCGAGCACGTCATGCTTAACCGTCTCACTGACTACATCGAGTCTAACGATTGCTATACTCACAACATGATTGGCTTTCGGTCGGGGCTCTCGACTCAGGACGCCATGATGCTTATCAAGCACCAGATCATTGACTGCACCACCGCCGACACTAAGGCAATTCTCGGCTTGGATTTAAAAAGGCTTTTGACAACATATCGCACGCCTTTATCCTCAAGAGCATGAGAGAGTTTCACGTCGGTAAACGGGTGTACAATTTCGTGCGCTCCTTCCTTTCCTCGAGGTCCACTAGACTCGAGATTGACGAGTTTTTGACCCACGAAATTGAGCTTGGGCCAAAGGGAACACCTCAGGGGGCGGTGATCTCTCCGACGCTGTTCAACATTTCCATGATCAACCTGTTGAGGGCCTTGAACAAGATCCTGAACATGAACTACACGATCTACGTGGACGACATCACTATTTGGTGCCCCAGCGGATGTGAGGAACAGGTCGAGGGTGCTTTGCAAGAGGCAATCGATGTGACGGAGCGGTATTTCATCCCCACCGGGCTAAGGTACTCGCCCGCTAAATCCGAGCTCTTACTCTACAAGAAGAGGCCCAGAGGCGGTTCTCACCGGTGCTGGAAGCCAGCAACGGAGAACCACATTACGTTATTCACTGGTAACGGCTCCCCAGTTCCGCGGGTGGACAATATCAGGGTCCTAGGAATGTTTATAGGGCCTAACGGTCCAATGGAGCCGCCGTCAAACGCATTTGTTCCAAAACCGAAATCGCCCTCGAACTGATCCGAAGAATCGCCAACAGGTGCCGCGGAATCAGGGAGGACAATCTGATCCAGATTATCCACGCATTCATGCTATGCCACCTCGCTTATCCGGCGGCTATGCACAACTGGCTCGTGTCGGAGCGCAACAATCTCAATGCGCTACACAGAAGAGTATTCAAGCTTGCCCTTGGCCTTCCCGTCCGAACGCACACAGAAGACCTCCTCAAGTTGGGAATCCACAACACGTTCGAAGAAATTGTTGAATCCCAGGGGCGTAGCCAGGCGATCAACCTGGCTACGCGACCTGCAAGTTGGGGGGTTTCAAACCCTCCCCCTCCTGAAATTTTTTGCGCACCCCCCCCCCCCCCCACTTACCCACCCTTTGTTCTCGTCGCTTCGCGCTGAACATAATGCAAGAAACCAGTGCTAATACTCACTATTTCATTCCTGGGCGCTTCCGTTTGGGTTGGTAATTTACAGGGAATCATGTCTGCATATGGAAAAAACTGTCACGGTGTTTGTCAAGGCTTTGACACTCTGTGAGGTTTTGGGCGAGAATGTGACGGCCGCTTTGCGGCGACCGCATTCTGAAGCAACAAATGCGCAACAAATGAATCAACAAATGCGGCAGCCGAATTTTAGATGAAGGCGAAAATGCTCGAGGCCCGTTTACTTAGATTTAGGTGCACGTTAAACACCCCAGATGGTCGAAATTCCCGGTATACATTTGCGCCGCTTCCCTTCAGGTGCCGGTTATAAGCCGCGCTCTCTCGCGCGCGAAACGTCTCTTGTTTGCGATGTCGCCCCTACGGAAGGCTGGTAGTTACTGTTGTGTTGTTGAATCCCAAACCAGCAATTACGGAAGGCTGGTAGTTGCTGTTGTGTTGTGGAATCCCAAACCAGCAATGTACACACGAAGGGGTTGATGCCAGCAGTGAAATTCCACCGACTCGCAACAGAATGCACGAAACAGACAGCCGACAAGCATTGATTACTGCTGAGCGCAGTACAGCGTAAGTAAACTCTTGTTACAGGCGCTTACAGTTCTCGTCGAAGTTCACGCGTCCTGAGAAATTGATTATGTGCACTATGCACTGAACAAGACCGGAGTTCATTCCTGCATCACTAGTACACCAATCAGTCGAAATTCTGTGAGGTACAAGGCCGCTTCCTGTTTGCACCGGTGTAAGTGAAGCAGAAATGAGTTGCACGCACTACTTAAAATGCGTACACATGCCATATCTATGCTGTGCGGTGAAATATTCTGTGCTATTCTGAATCTGTTAACATAAAGGCAAATGACGGCTGCACGCTCGCACACAGCGGAAGACACAGCGGCCCATGCACTTGCCACAGAAAATGCAACCCTCTCGTATGAGGTAGCAGGGCGACGAAAGCTTCGGGAAAACACGCGTTTTTGCGCGTATTTAAGTTTTCTAGCGCAAAGACGCAGCGAACAAGCTATTGCTATGGGAGTAGGTATAGCCTGGTCACACGTGCATTTTTACGTGTATAGTCGTCCTTGACTTGTGAAACGCACTTCGCCCCGACGAGTACGACGCCATATACGCTTATGGCTCATTCACACCGGCGACTTGAGGAGGTCGCGCGACCATTTGCGACTTGCGAACAAAAAGCGACCGAAGGCGAATGATGTTCACACCGCAAGCCCAGCTGAGCGCGACCTGCAAGTCGCAATCCCGGACATTCTCGTTCTTCAGCGAGAATTCTAGGGATCTACGCAGTTAGCGCGCACTTCGCTGGCACTGTGTAAATTGGTTTCGCGTTCCGGCAACAGCCATGGATTTTGATTCGAGCGATGGCTGGATTTTGATTCGAGTGAACAGGAAGACGTCGTCCCTGTGCTGATGTGCTCTCCCGGGGTGTCAGCTGTGGCAGCGCGGTAGCCTCCGAAGAAAACGCGACGCTCGTGGGTGCGCCCGTGCCTCCGCTCGCGTGAAGTGACCGGCCACGCAAGCCGCCTCCTGCCCGAACTTTGTGCGCATGACAACGAGTATTATCGAGAGCAAGTTGTAATTTATAGTTCGCATTGCGTGTTATTCGGTGCGTAATATTAAAGCAAAGCTGTTCACCCGCTGTTCATCTTTGGGTGGCGTGCTCATCCAACGAACGGCAGCTGGAAAAAGGGTTTGTGTTGTGCTTTCTGCACAACACAAGCGAATGCGACCGCGTACATTCGACACATTGCTGCAACTGCTGCGTCCCAGAATCACAAGACAAGACACCAATTACCGGCCTGTAGCCTGCTTATCGTGACGCGGACATGCATTTGGCGTGGACGACGGCACACATCACTTTCGGCGCGGCGCTCATTGGTTGAGCAGCTTTGCGACCACGGTCAGCGCGACTGAAAAACCGAGCAGTGAGTGACTGGCCCAAAATTGTCGCTTTTCGAGAAAACCGACCATTTGCGACCATTTGCGACTGGTCGGCTTGCGACCAACTTGGTCGCGCGACCACTGTCAGTCGCCGGTGTGAATGAGCCTCAACAATTAATGATGTCTTCTCCGATCGGGCGGGTCGTCTCAATGACGCGTTTTCGAAGACTGGTCCATTCAGTGGCGCGATGAGAGACGGTTGCTCAAACGCCCACTGTACCTGTCATACTTACTCTATTGTACTGAGCTTACTTTACTTTTTCCTTTATTTCTTCACAAGCACACGCGAAGGGGGGGTCCCATGTCTTGGATATACATGTATAGAGTCTGTTTAAACTACCGATATTTATTATCGATCACGTCACGTAGAGAAAAGCAGGCGCTTGCCCCCCCCCCCCCCCCGGTCTGGACGGTGAAACCCCCCCCCCCCCCCCGAAAAAAATTTCTGGCTACGCCCCTGTTGAAGCCCAAGAGTTTTCTCAGTTTGTCAGACTCTCCGACACCCCTGGGGCCGAGCCATACTTGGCATGCCGGTACATAACCCCACGGTCGTCGGTCCCGACGCTGTGAAGCTGCCCAACGACGTAAGATCCAATATTTCCATACAACGGATGCCACGCAATATGGATCCGACTTATAACGAAGGACGAAGACGAGCCAGGGGTAAAGCTCTGCTTGCCAGTGCCCGCTTGGACAAGGATCGAACATGCTTCGTAGACGCTGCTTCGTACGCTCAAGAAGAAGCGTTCTCCTCAGTGGTCATCGACTGTGATTCCAAAATCATCAGCTGCGCTACCATCCGCACTTCTAGTTCCAGTGTTGCAGAACAGGTTGCCATTGCTCTTGCATTGACCGACGGTGTACATGACACGATTTATTCGGACTCCAAGAGCGCTATCAGGGCCTTTCAGATAAGAATGGTGGCTCCCCAGGCCCTACGTATCATTCAAAATGCTAAAGACCTCAAACATCACTCACTGACCTGGTTCCCTGCGCACCTTGGAACCATTGAGTGTGCCTCACTCAACCACAGCGAGGAGACGCACTCGGCTGCACGAGGTTTGACTGACCGTGCGCCGGGTAACGCGTCCTCTGCTGGGCGACCCGAGCCTCTCAGCTCGTACAAAGAGATCTGTAAGCATAATTATCTATCAAGAAGACTCCTGCCTGTGCCGCACTCCTCGCTGTGCAGGGCCCAGGCAGTCACTCTCAGACTTCTACAAACAAGCACTTACCCGAGCCCTGCGGCACTGCACACAATGTACCTCGACCAGTACCCAAGTCCGGACCTTGTATGGTGGTTATGCGGACTTCGAGCATATCCTGTGGGGCTGCGCCTACGCCAGTCCCCCTTTCACCCAAGGGGAAATGATGAACCTCATTAAGGCCCAGGATCGGACCTCTCAAATCCTGGCAGTCCAGAGGGCCCGCGAGAGGGCCGTCAGGTTTGACCTGATGGTCCCCGAGTGGGCCTAGGCAGGTGACGTTGAGTTTACTCGCGTCTATTGTAGTCCGAATAAAGTTGTTTCACTCACTCACCTTTATTTTCTCCAAAATAAAGGTAGGACATTAGGCAAAATAATAACAAGAGCTTGGTGGCGCAACCCACCACCCCACTTTAAAGGGGACGCTCATAGCATCCATCCATCCATCGTAGGGAGCGTAAAACGGCAGCGGTGCGCAGAGGCGAAGGTGGAGAAAAAGAAAGCTGAGTTGCCGTAAAGCCCGGCTTGTAAGCATACAGGGATCTTTGAATGCTATCGCGTTCAACCATGTAGAAAACAATTATGCCCATACCGATCACTATACTATACCCCACCTAGACTCCGTTTTACCGGGGTTCTTCAATACTTTCGTTTTGCATACGTCAAAAGGTAAATGTGAACACAACGTTCCCAATAACGAACACTTCCAGATGACGTGGCTCAATCAGTGGCAACAAGTGCCGAAAATAATGTTGCCGCCGACCAGCTGCTCGCGATATAATTGACTCCTTCTGAACCACGCAACCTTACAAGTAGAATCTCACACAGTGGGCTAAATCACCAGAAGGCGGGCAAATAGTGATGTGGATAAGCGGGACAGGTTCACACTACGCGTGAAAGCTTCGCAGATGGGCTGCTCGCTGCGGAATGCGACCGCAAACAGAATCTACTATTCGGTATTTCATGCGCCAATGCATTACAGATAAAATCGATGAACCGATGTATTCATCGTTATTCTATGCTTTACAAAGCCGATGGTACGTCACACAATGCCCCTTCTCATGCTACCAAAACCATTCGATTCACTGAAGCACGGAGCATCCACGCAAGCGTGGTCTAATATGGTTCGCGTAAGACGAGACTCCACTGGTTTAATGGCGATTGTCTGCCGAATTGATTTCGAGTAGCGTTAACTAACACATCCTGGGCTGCGTTGCACATACATGTTCATCGGAACCTATAAGAAAGTGAACAAAGGACCGTCGTCAGCCATAGCTCAGTTGGTAAAGCTCCGCACACGGATCATGTGGAGGTCTGTATTTTCTTCCTCTTTCACTTTACAGTGAAGAATGCACAAAGGAGCTGGTTAAACAAATTCAATATGACTTCGACCATAGTCTTTCCAAGCAGCCACCTGCGGTGTGACTGACACATTCGGTATTACAGAAGTGCAATCAGCAGACCTCGCTTCATAGTTTTTTGCCTTTGTGTCCCAATGACATCTGTACACTGCCGGAGGACACAGGTCTCATCAAACATAGAGGGCGCACCTGCACCGATGAGGCCAAGGAGGACGAGGGAGACGGAGAGCAGGGCGACCAGATGCACGCGCCACCACGGTGATTCTCGTGTCGTGTCTCCTCTGTAAGGAAAGTGCGAGAGACGATAGCACTTCGATCATTCGTTGCTGGTACATCGTTGTATAACAAATGCAAACGCATAAACGCTGTAGCGCATTATTTTTATTCGAAACGTCTCCTTCCGTGGATAATCGTTTCAGACGTGATGAAATTATTATGAACCAATTAAACAAGATCGTCAACCACGAGTCAATGACTACGGTAAGCAGCTTAACTGCGATTTACCCCGTCACATCACCTAAAAACGGAATTACCGGCCAAAGTGCTCACTTTTTTATCTTAAATAGTTAAATGGAAAACGAGACATCCACTCAAACGTAGCAATTGCTACAATGGAACCCCATACGGGTTCCTCGAAAGAAAAGCCTCGCAGTTGAAGAAAAGTTCGTCCTGGTGCGGGACTTGAATCCAGGACCACCGAATTTCCGGGGCAGCCACTCTACCATCTGATCTAACCAGACGGGTATCAGATGGCAGGGCGAAGTCGAATTCCTCGGCAGACGCAGAAAGGATAAGAATACAGAAGGTAAAATTTGCTACATTAACTGGCAGGGTGGTCGCAAGCAGGAAAAATGGCTGGAATTTCAAACGCAGCTCAATGATGAAGCGATTAGCGTGTACGCCTTGACCGAAACGCATCTACGAGATTTGGGGCAGCCACCTGTTATTGACAATTTTGTATGGGAAGGGTGCAACAGAATGACCGGGTCAAGGAAAGGCGGAGGCGCAGGCATACTAATTAGGCGAGGTCTGAAGTGGCGAAGGGCAAACGAGACATGTAAAGAGCATTTATGGATTAGCAGCACATGGCAAGGCAAAAAGACGTGGCTGGGAGTAGCTTACCTATCGACAGGTAGAATGAGTTCAGTAAATCGGGCCAGGTGATATTAGTGGGACATATGAACGCACACATGGACGATTTAGACGGATATACTGATTACAATGGCTCTCTAGTGCTGGATCTGTGTTATAAACAGAACCTTAGAATAGTTAACAGTTAGAATAAGTGTCATGGGCAGGTAACATGGCAATGCGGAAACACGCAGTCATATATCGACTACGCCTTAGTCTCAGAAATGGTCTACGAACAACTACACCAAATAATAATAGACGAAAATGGAAAAAATAGCCTGGGAAGCGATCATAGACGTTTAGCATTAAAGTTTGGGAGAGATACCAACGCAGAACATGAACCAATAGCTCAGAATTCTTAAAAATGAATGAAGAGCAAATCACAGAGATCGCAAAAAAAAAACAGAGAATAAAATTGAGGCTTTTCCCTACAGCAGTCCCGGAATATAAGGATCTGGTGGACGTTATGCAGCATGAAATCAGGCAGACACGGCAAAACACTTGTTGGATTGGAAAGAGGAAACCACGTAAGTGGTGGAACAAGGAAATAAAACAAGCTATAGAAGGGCGTAAAGAGGCATCTAGGGCTCATCGAGAAGCCAAAAAGTTGGGATTACAAGAAAAAGAGGTGCTCCTTAGATGGAATACATACCGAGAGAATAAAAGGGTGGCGAGTGAGCTCGTGCAAGAGAAAATTAAATGCACAAGTGAACGTTGGGTGCATAACATTCACAAAAGAGACAAAGGAGCCCCAAAAAGATTCTGGAACCCTACAAAAGCACTCGGAGCTCCAACTAAAAGCTCGCAAACGGCTATTATGGATGAAGACGGTAACATCTACGAAGGAGACGATGCGCTGCGGTACATCACAGACGTTATTAGGGATAACTTCGGCACGAGAAAAAGCGCAGTTCAGACAACAGATCCAGCAACAGCAGAGAGGCCTGAGAGATCAAAATTTAGCATAGAAAGCTTTTATTGGAAAAAGGCAGCAGAATATGTTCCAATAACACGGCAGCAGGACCCGATGAAATCCCAATACAGCTAATCAAAAACCTCTGTCCGAAAAGCAAGGCACTGCTGACTAATGCCGTAGAGCAAGTGATTATAACAAAGAAAATTCCCGTTGGATGGCGTGAAAGCAAGATGAACTTCATCTACAAAGGCAAAGGCGATAAGGATAAGACGAGCTCGTACAGGCCAGTTACAGTAACATCGGTGATATATAGAATGGCAATGCAAGCCATAAAATTAGAACTGTCGAAGTGCGTGGAGAAAAACGATGTATTGGGGGAACTACAGAATGGGTTCAGGCCAGGCAGACGCTTAGAGGATATGTTTGTAGTAACTCAGTGCATAGAGATTTCAGTAGCTCAGAAAAGACCTTTATCGATAGCATTTCTAGATATTAAAGGAGCTTATGACAACGTATAGACAGGGAATTGTTATGGGCTATTCTTCAGCACGAAGGCATAGATGACAATTTCGTGGAGCTTCTTAGGGAGATATATAGAGACAACCAAGTACAAGTTGTAAGGGAAGGTCAAAAAGGTAATGAAATGGTGGGAATTCACCAAGGTTTGACGCAAGGATGCCCTCTGTCACCATTGTTGTTCATGCTTTACGTCCAGGGTATAGAAGGACGACTGGAAAACAGCGAATTAGGTTTCGTTTATCCTACAAATGTAATGGACAAATGGTGCAACAGAAGGTCCCTGGAATGGTGTACGCAGACGATATTGTGCTACTAGCGGACAATAAAAAGATTTACAGATACTTGCGAATATCTGTGGCAATGCAGCGATAAATCTCGGCCTTAAGTTTAGCACAAAGAAATCAGGAATTATGATCTTTAATGAAGAGACGTGTAACTTCGTAGTGTCAATTCAACAGCAAGTATAAGCATAGTGAAGCAATATAAGTACCTCGGTTTACACATAAACGAAGGAAAGAATTACTCAAGCAACCATAAAGATAATCTAAAAATAAAGGGGAAGCGGAATGCAGCAATAGTGAAACACAGAGCACTGTGAGGCCTCAATAAGTATGAAGTGGTGCGTGTAATCTGGAAAGGAGTAATGGTGCCAGCGCTAACATTCGCGAATGCCATTCTATGCTTAAAATCGGATATCTTGTCGGGTTTGGAAGTTAACCAAAGATCAGTAGACCGGTTGGCTTTGGGAGCCCACGGTAATACCATAAATGAGGCAGTGCAGGGTGACATGGGATGGGCCTCTTTTGAAGTCAGAGAAGCACAGAGCAAAATTAGTTTTGAAGAAAGGCTCAGGAACATGGATGAAATTAAATGGGTGGCTAAAGTGCACAAGTATCTCTACACGAAAAGCGTGGACACAGAATGGAGGAAGAGGTCAAGGAAGTTGGCAACCAAGTACGGGATAATCGAAACTGTAAATAGACAACCAGGAGTCATCAGAAAGAAAGTGAGAGAAATGGAGACCGTGAATTCGATGCAAGCAATGGTAACAAAAAGGACAATGGAGATTTACAAGAATGAGAAGAATGAAAATAGAAGGGGAAATCTGTACGATTACACAAAGGCCAGTGCCTTGCTATTTGAGGCTCGAGCCGGTTGCCTAAGGACCAAAACATACCCGAGGAAATATTCGGAACTATATGAGGCCTGTGTATGCTGCAGTAAAGATCCAGATATCACTCAGCACATCCTAATGGTATGCGACGGGATCCACCCAGCGAGAACCATAGGTAACGTGCAACTCTCAGAAGCACTTGGGTTTATAGTGGAAGGAAACATCAACAGATCAGCCTTAGAGATAAGCAAGAGACGATTAGAGTACTGGTGAAAAAAAAGCAGGGAAAAGATGGATACGACCTCATCTCTTAAAATCGTAGGTAGCGGTACAAGGTAAATTTTTGAAAAAGAATAATGATATGTATACAAAAATGTTAGGTAAATAACATGTATAGTATACTTGAATAAATCAAGCAGGCTAGGTGACTATTTGGCGCCGCCCCGTTTCAAAGGGGACGCCAATCAATCATCATTATCATCATCCACGATAGCTCGAAGCAAAGGCTAGTGCTGGACGTAATACTTGAGCGGAAACCCGCCAGGTGGAGAGAAGTAATTAAAGGAAAAATGAGACATCCACCCAAACGTAGTAATTGCGACAGTGGAAACCCATACGGGTTCCTCGAAAGAAAAGCCTCGCAGTTGAAGAAAAATTCGTCCTGGTGAAAAATTCGTCGAGTTAAATTACAACGCAACTCTTTCTCTTTTTTTTACGGGCAATGCGATGCGGTGGGGGAGCGTTACAGCAATGCATTTATTAGTTGGAAACAATAAATTCTTGTCGCGCACTTCAAATTCAACGAACGCGTACGATGTGTGATCTCGAAGGCGAGCACCGAGGCAACCTACATCGCAGTGCCGCATATCACGGAATCCATGGAGTTCGCTCATACTCTTCTGCCGTCTGCTGTTGATGGCGTAGCACATACTCCTTTCACAATAATTTTCAGTTTATTTCGGATCACAAAATCAGCTTCATATGTTGATGCGTGCTGCCTTAAATATGACTTTCTCCTCGTTTTTTTTTTCTGAATTTATTATACACATCTTTTGGTGGTGGTAGTGGCGTGGAGCAGAGGTAGAACACCCGACCTCAAATTTGAAGGTCGCAAGTTCAAATCCTACTCCAGTACACTACATTTTCAGGAATGGAGTGGTGCCTGACACCGGCAAAATATATGTATTGTAGCGAAGAATACGAACGCCATAGCGGGTCACGCTCTCCAGCCCTTTCTAGTGGGTCGATCCCTCCGGCGCCTTCCTCGAGAAACGCCGCCCGTGCTGATAGCTCGGACCTTCAAACAACGGACGGCCCAAACGGCTGGTGTCTAATAAACGCCTGTACAAGCGGTGGAGAGTGCTTATGCCTACAGCGTAAATCCTGGAGCTCAACCATGCCCGAAGACGCATCCCAGCAGGTGCCACCTACCCCATCCCAGCCAGCGCCTCCTCAGTCTGTCATGTGCTCTGGTGTGTCTCGCCACAGGGACCCTGCCATCTTCAGCGGTGCGGACGAAACCGATGTGGAGGACTGGCTGACAACGTATGAGAGGGTAAGCGCTCACAACAAATGGGACGACCCCGCAAAGCTCAGCAATGTGATCTTCTATCTCGCTGGTGTAGCCAGTCTCTGGTACAGTAACCATGAGACCGATTTTCCGACGTGGTCCTTGTTCAAGACTTCTTTGGTGACGGTGTTTGGTCGCCCTGTGGTGCGCAAGCTGCGAGCAGAATCGCGTTTGCGCGAACGTGCACAGCAGCCGGGTGAATCTTTTACCAGCTACATTGAAGATGTTCTGGACTTGTGCAAAAGAGTGCACGCGACGATGTCGGAATCCGACAAAACACGAAATGTCATGAAAGGAATTGAAGACGATGCGCCCAACATGCTACTTGCGAAAATCCTCAGTCCGTGTCAGACATCGTTACTCTCTGCCAAAGCTACGAGGAGCTACGAAGGCAGCGCTCGTTGACACGTCGCCCTTCATCGCAGTAATGAACACATTGCTGGTTTGACCACCATCTCCGACCAGTCCGCACTGCTTACAGAAATGAAAGCGTTCGTTCGGGAGGAAGTGGCATGCCAGCTCTCCTTGCGGACCTTCGCTCCGCCGCCCCATGTGCAACAGCCCGCAACGAATATATGCCCACGCTCCGTCGCGTGATCGAGCAGCAAGTCGCCGAGGTCTTGCCAGACCAGCATCAACATCTTCCTGCGACCGCTCCACTAAGCTACGCTGATGTCGTCGCGACGCCCCAACAGGTCCCGACGGCTGCACCTCTCAGCTACGCTGTAGTCGTCGCGAGGACTCAACCACTCTCTCCGAGTGTGCCTCTCGGTGATGCCAACGTCGCGGCTAGGCCCCGACCGCAGCCCACCATGCCGTCATACCAGCAGCCGCCCTGTACTACGTGACCTCTTACATGAATGGGACCTACCCCAGCGAACCGGTGGCGTTCTTCCTACAACCGGCCGATATGCTTTGCGTGCGGCTATGCCGGTCACATCGCTCGTTATTGTAATGGCGTTCAGCCGCCTAGCGCCGCATCAGCCGTGACAAGCCAGTTCAACCGTCCATATTACTACCCCCATTCGGCTATGTCACCGACTTTTTGCCTGACGCCAACAACCCTCCGTCCACCGTCTCCACGCCGTCGCTCAGTGTCACCGATGCGACCCCATCCCGTAAATCGGGACGAGGAAAACTAATCGTCGCAGTCCAAGAGGCAAGGGCTGCAGCGCCGTCGAAACGTGAAAGTCCTCAACGCAGTCCTTCCAATGTGATCGAAGTGTTTGTTGACGGTGTTCGCGCATCTGCACTCGTAGGCACTGGAGCCACCGTTGTGTTATGGACGCTAAGCTTTGCCGCCTACTTCGGAAAGTCACGACGCCCCTTTCTGGACTGCCCCTCCGCACAGCCAGTTCTCAGCATATCCACCCCTTAGCGGCTTGCACTGCTCGTGTTGATATTGACGACGTTCTGTACGCCATAGAATTCATCATCCTCACCTCGTGTTCTCATGACGTTATCCTCGGCTGGGATTTCCTCTCGCGCCACAGCGCCGTTATCCATTGCGCATGGGCCGAGCTGGAACTCTCGCCACTGTTATATTTGCCGCTCACCGACAATACTTCGCTCTTGAGGAAGCTACTTCTTCAAGACGACACCCACGTTCTTCCGAACATGTCAACGGTCGTGCCCATGTGCTGCAGCGGCCTCTCCGACGCTGTTGCACTACTGTCTCCATCTGACCGCTTTCTCACCCGAACAGGCCAGCTGCTACCTTTTGCGACAGTGGACATCACACAGGGCTACAGCACCATTTTCGTTTGCAACCCGTTGCCATACTCTCTCCGAGGGCAATGTCTCAGCCATGTACAAGCGATCGAAGACGTGCAAGTTATAGACCTCCCCGATGACCATTGCTGTTCTAGTTCCAGTGCGCTTACTGCTCTTTCTACCTGTGAGGGACCTTCCAGTGACGTGTTCGGTTATTCTATCGCTGATGACCTTACGCCGGTCGAGCGATCTCAACTTGTGTGCCTCTTAGAAGAATTTCGTTCTTTTTTCGATGTCGGGCAATCTTCCCTAGGCCGTACATCAACTGTTACCGCATCGACACTGGCTCTCAACCGCCATTGCGGCAACGCCCGTATCGTGTATCTCCTGCAGAGCGTCCTGTAATCAACGAACAAGTCGACGACATGCTTCGCCGCGAGGTGATACGACCTTCCAACAGTCCATGGGCATCCCCTGCGGTCCTCGTTACGAAGAAAGATGGTTCTGTGCGGTTCTGTGTCGACTACCGGCGCCTCAACAAGATCACACACAAGGACGTCTACCCTCTCCTGCGCATAGACGACGCCATTGACAGTCTACACGGCGCAAAATTATTTTCATCTTTAGATCTGCGCTCAGGGTATTGGCAGGTACCCATGGCTGACGCCGATCGGCCAAAGACAGCTTTTATCACACCCGACGGCTTATACGAATTTAACAGTAATGCCTTTTGGACTTTGTAATGCGCCCGCAACTTTTGAGTGCATGATGGACACCGTTCTGCGCAGCTTGAAGTGGCACACATGCTTGTGCTATCTTGACGACGTTGTTGTTCTTGCGACGGACTTCACAACGCACCTTCAACGCCTACGGTGTGTTTTGACGTGCTTAACAAACACCGGCCTACAACTAAACCTAAAGAAGTGCCGATTTGCAGCTCGGCAGCTGACAATCCTCGGTTACGTCGTGTCCAAGGATGGGATACTCCCGATCCAGCTAAGCTTCGGGCCGTCACCGAGTTCCCTAAGCCAACATCCGTCAAAGAATTGCGCAGTTTCATAGGTCTGTGTTCTTACTTCTCACGCTTTATTCGCAATTTCGCCGCCATCATCTCACCGCTGACGAAACTGCTTACACGCAATGGGCCCCTAACTTCGTGGTCACCTCAGTGGGACGAGGCCTTCACAAAGCTCCCTCATCTGCTTACGTCTCCGCCAATTTTGCCCCACTACGATCCGACAGCTCCTACTGAGGTGCATACAGATTCCAGCGGCGTTGGCCTCGGCGCTATTCTTGCCCAACGCAAACAAGGGTTTCCTGAATATGTCGTCACCTATGCAAGTCGCACGCTCACGAAAACTGAGACAAATTACACTTTGACAGAAAAATAATGCTTAGCCATCATCTTGGCTTTGACTAAGTTCCGGCCTTATTTATATGGCCGTCCATTTGACGTAGTCACGGACCACCATGCACTATGTTGGCTGTCGTCCTTGAAGGACCCTTCTGGCCGTCTTGCTCAATGGGCACTTCGCTTGCAGGACTACGATATCCGCGTGCTGTACCGCAACGGACGCCAGCATTCTGGCGCCGACACCCTCTCGCGCTCTCCCTTGCCTGACAATACCTGCTCCACCCTATCCGAGATTATTGTTTCTTCGCTCGACCTTAACACTATCGCTTATGAGCAGCGCAAGTACCATTGGATTGCCTCCCTTCTAGACTTGCTTTCTGGTTCTTCGGCCCAACCAAGCACTCGCACGTTGCGTCGCCAAGCACGTCACTTTGCCATTCGCGACAATCTGCTTCACCGACGCAACTATAACCCCGACGGACGCCAGTGGTTGTTAGTGGTACCCCGCAGCCTGCGTTCCGCAGTATGCGCAGCTTTCCACGCTGATCCGCAGTGTGCACACTCCGGCGTTTTCAAGACTTACCAGCGTCTTCAACAGTGGTATTACTGGCGCGGGATGTACAGCTACGTTGTCAAGTTCGTTTGCTCTTGTCCCGATTGCCAGCGCCGGAAATCTTCGCCCCGCCTCTCACCAGCCGGTCTGCAACCTTTACCTTGCACTACCCGGCCGTTTGGATGCGTCGGTATCGATTTGTATGGGCCCCTTCCCCTGACGTCAGCTGGAAATCGCTGGGCCATTGTGGCCGTCGACCACCTGACGCGATACGCCGAAACTGCCGCCCAACCGGCAGCCACAGCGCGCGATGTTGCCTCCTCTTTGCTTTGACGATTCATCCTGCGACATGGGCCACCCCAGGAACTACTCAGTGATCGCGGACGTGTTTTCCTGTCCGAAGTCGTCGAAGCCATTCTCAAAGAGTGTCACGTCGTTAACCGCAAAACTACTGCTTACCACCCACAGACAAACGGTCTTACAGGGCGATTTAACTGCACGCTCGGCGACATGCTCTCAATGTACATCGCCGCCGACCACACAAATTGGGATGCCATTCTGCCCTTCGTCCCCTACGCCTACAATACTGCCCCTCAGAGTACTACTGGCTTCTCACCGTTCTTCTTATTGTACGGCCGCCACCCGTCGCACACCATCGACACAATTCTACCGTACCGGCCGGATGCATCTGAATGTGCGCCCATTTCTGACACGGCAAGACATGCTGAAGAGTGCCGCGATCTCGCGCGGGTCTTTACATCCAGTGACCACGAGCGCCAGAAGAGCACACGCGGCAACACCACTTCTGCACCCACCTTTCTTCCTGGAGCGCTGATGTGGCTCTCGGTTCCATCCGCTACACCTGGTCTCTCATCCAAACTAGTGCCCAAGTATGAAGGCCCCTACCGTATCGTCGAACGCGCATCTTCTATCAACTACGTGATCGAACCAGTCGAACCTTCTGCGGACATGTGCCGTCGTGGACGCGACATTGTCAACGTCGAGCGCCTCAAGACCTACTATGACCCACTCATAGTGACCAGCTGTTAGGTCGCCCGACGGCTCCCTTTTCGCTCCCGGGGGTGATTACCCGCCGTGGTTGCTCAGTGGCTATGGTGTTGGGCCGCTGAGCACGAGGTCGCGGGATCGAATCCCGGCCACGGCGGCCGCATTTCGATGGGGGCGAAATGCGAAAACACCTGTGTGCTTAGATTTGGGTGCACGTTAAAGAACCCCAGGTGGTCCAAATTTCCGGAGTCCCCCACTACGGTGTGCCTCATAATCAGAACTGGTTTTGGCACGTAAAACCCCCTAATTTTTCCCGGGGGTGATTGTAGCGAAGGATGCGAAGGCCATAGTGGGTCATGCTCTCCAGCCCTTTCTAGTGGGCCGATCCCTCCAGCGCTCTCCTCGACAAACCCCGCTCGTGCTGAGAGCTCGGGCCTTGAATTAACGGTCTGGTCAAACGACTGGTGCCTAATAAACGCCTTGACAATATATATATATTATTACGATAACATCGAAAGATGAAGAGACGAGCCGCCGCGCGGAAGACGACGAAGTGTGTCTGTGCTCTTGGTGCGAGCGATTGTGGGCCTGGCTGTCTGGCTCCTGTGTAAACAGCCTGTAAATAGCCTCTTTCGTCTGTGTCCTTTCACACGTAACATTCTGGTGGAGGTGCTGGGTAGCCGCGTGATGTGGGGTGTGATACGGCGGCTCTTAGCGTGTTCAAGGCGACGGCATTCTTTTATGATGGCGTCGACAGTCGAGACGTTGCCGAAAACAAGCAAATTGAAAGCGTCGTCGGCAATGCCTTTTAGCACATGGGCCACTTTATCTGCTTCGGACATATTATCGTCAGCTTTGCGGCATAGAGCCAAGACGTCGAGGATGTATGAAACATACGGCTCTGTAGAGGTCTGCACACGAGACGCAAGAGCCTTCCTCGCGGCAACCTTGCGCCCAAGAGGGTCGCCGAACAGTTCCCGAAGCTGTTCTTTGAAAGTGTCCCAACTGGTGAACTCGTCGTCATGCGTTTGGTGCCACACGCGTGGGGTGCCACCGAGATAAAAGATGACATTGGCGAGCATAATGGTTGGGTCCCACCTGTTATTAGCACTGGCGTGTTCATAGAGCTTGATCCACTCGTCAACATCCTGTCCCTCCAGGCCAGAGAACACACCAGGGTCGCGATGTTGGGCAACCGTGACGATAGGCGTAGTCGGGCGAGCCGAAGCCGTTGCAGAGGCGGTCTCGTCACCGGGGGGCATGGTGACAAGCTCGATGTACCGACCACTTCGGAGTTCCGTGGTGAGGACGGGGATCGCTAACCTATATATATATATATATATATATTATATATATACTGCCGAGAGCTATAGTGAGGCTTTACTACTTCAGGTGCAACCAAACTAGGCAGATCCACCAAGCTTCATCAAAGTCACTCCCTCACCAGAACCGGAATTGGCCTCCATGGTGCAGTATTCGACCACTACCTCCCCCGTGACTCCGACAATTAACCCATGGCCCTCAGTCCCCAGTGGCTGCGGAGCACCTGACCAATGCGGCGGTCAGACCTGCGACGTGGCAGAGGGTGCTAAGAATCTCTGGATCCGGACAGGCCGCCAATGTAAACTGAACCTGGGGCCGTATTCTGTAACGCTTCGGTTTTCGAAGGATTCGGTTTGGCGGTGGCGTCACATTGGGGCGGTCCGTTGACGTAATGAAAACAAGTGAAAGGACAGAGACCAATCGGCGCGAAGGTTTCTTTTTGTGGCAGTGAACGTCACAAACCGAGTAAAAATATACCAATTTACGAGCGCTTCATGGTAAATAAAAATAATTTGTTCATGGTATTGATGAGGTTTACGTTTTTCATCATGAAACGCGTGTGAGTTGTACTGGCGGTGAGTGACTTAACGAATTTTGTTTACTTCGGTTGACCCATTTATGCCGCTAGGAGGGACGTCGTACGCCAACTTCGCGTTGCGGCCAAAATACACACTCAAGTTCCTCGCACAGTCGGAGCGCTGGCTCTTTTGAGAATCTGAATTGTCGCCTGAATCCCTAAACTGTCATCTCAAAGGCGTCTTGTCGACGTCGAGGTTGTCGCTGTCTATCACGGAGGCTCGCTAAAAGCACGATAACAGGCGCCACAGGCACCGCACACGCCGTCATTTTGCTCCGAGTGCCGTGATCTCGCCCGTGCACACGGCACGCACAGGCTCTGCACACGGCACACCGTGCTTCGGATCAGACCGAAGCAGCACGCGCGGCTTCACTTTGCAGCAGACGACAAATTCGGTTTCCGCGTGATTGACATGTGCGTGACGTCAGCAAAAAATGTGTTCGCGCCCTGCGGCGATGGCGTCACCCAGGCGGCGACCAATCGCTGCACGCAAGCCGAATCCTTCGAAAACCGAAGCGTTACAGAATACGGCCCCTGGCAACGCTCAACACGCGCACCCTCACGAGTGAGGCTAGCTTAGCAGGACTATTTGAGGAATTATCAGGCATTGCCTGAGATATTATTGGCCTTGGTGAGGTTAAAAGAACTGGTGAGGCTTAGACAGTGCTGACTATTGGCCACATAATCTGCTATAGAGGTCTTCCAGATAAGCATGAATCCGGGGTAGGATTTCTGGTCTATAACAACATAGCGGGCAACATTGATGAATTCTACAGCATTAATGAGAGGGTAGCAGTCGTCCTAATAAAGCTGAATAGGAGGTACAAAATGAAGGTAGTACAAGCCTACGCCCCAACCCCCAGTAACGATGATGAAGAAATAGAACAGTTTTATGAAGATGTTGAATTATCAATGAGAAAGGTGCAAACTCAGCATACTGTAGTATTGCAAAAGTGGGGGAAAAGCAGGTTGGTGAGCACGCAATTGGCAACTACGGCATTGATTCTAGGAATGCAAGAGGAGAGATGTTTGTAGAATTCGCGGAAAGGAATAGGCTCCGAATAATGAATACATTCTTCAGGAAGCGCAGAAACAGGAAGCGGACCTGGAAAGGCCCTAATGGAGAACCAAGGAATGAAATAGATTTCATATTCTCTGTCAATCCAAGCATAGTGCAGAATGTAGAAGTGTTAGGTAAGGTAAAGTGCAGAGACCATAGGTTAGTGAGGTCTAGGATTTCTCTCAGTTTGAAGAGAGAAAGAGTGAAATTAGTCAAGAGGAAACAGGCCAACCTAGACGCAGTAAGGGTAAAAGCAGACCAATTCAGGCTGGTGCTCGCAAACAAATATGCAGCTTTAGAACAGGAAGATGAAGATAACATAGAGGCAATGAATGAAACCATAACTAGGCTGATCTCAAAAGCAGCAATTGAAGTGGGAGGTAAAGCACCAAGGCAACCAGTAGGTAAGCTCTCCCTACAAACAAGGAACCTAATAAAGAAACGACAAAACATGAAAGTGTCCAACTGAAGAGATCAGATACAATTCGCTGAACTGTCAAAACTGATCAACAACAAGAAAGTAAGGAATATTCGAAATTATAACGTGGGGAAGATTGAGGAAGCCATAACATATTGACGCAGCATGAAATAAGTAAGAAAGCTTGGAATCGGACAAGGCAAGATGTATGCACTGAAAGATAAGCATGGTAATATCATCAGCAATTTCGATGACATAGTAGAAGCAGCGGAAGAATTCTATACTGACCTGTACAGTGCCCAAAACAGCCAAGCTACTTTCATTCCAAATAGTGATGAACCGGATGCAGAGGCTCCTTCTATAACTAGCGATGAAGTTACAAGGGCCTTGAAAGATATGACCAGGGGAAAAGCTGCGGGAGAAGATGGAATAACAGTAGATTTAATCAAGGATGGAGGAGATATCATGCTTGAAAGGTTTGCGGCGCTTTATACGAAATGCCTCACAACTTCAAGTGTACCAGAGAGCTGGAAGAACGCCAACATTATACTTATCCATAAGAAGGGAGACGTTAAAGAATTGAAGAATTACAGACCCATTAGCTTGCTTTCAGTATTGCATATAACATATTCACCAAGATAATTTCCAATAGAATCAGGGCAACACTTGACTTCAGCTAACCAAGAGAACAGGCTGGCTTCAGGAAGGGATATTCTACGATGGATCATATCCATGTCATCAATCAGGTAATCGAGAAATCTGCGGAGTGCAATCAACCTCTCTATATGGCATTATAGATTATGGAATGGCATCTGATTCAATATAGATACCAGCAGTCATAGAGGCATTGCGTAATCAAGCAGTACAGGAGGCATACGTGAATATCTTAGCAAATATCTACAAGGATTCCACAGCTACCTTGGTTCTCTACAAGAAAAGTAGAAAGTGACCTGTCAAGAAAGGAGTCAGGCAAGGAGACACAATCTCTCCAATGCTATTCACTGCATGCTTAGAAGAAGTATTCAAGCTCTTAGACTGGGAAGGCTTAAGAGTGAGGATCGACGGCGAATATCTCAGCAACCTTCGGTTTGCAGATGACATTGTCCTATTCAGCAACAATGGAGACGAATTACAACAAATGATTGAGGACCTTAATCGAGAAAGTGTAAGAATTGGGTTGAAGGTGAATATGCAGAAGACAAAGATATTGTTCAATAGCCTGGCAAGGAAACTAGAATTCAGGATCGCCAGTCAGCCTCTAGAGTCTGTAAAGCAGTACGTTTATCTCGGTCAATTAGTCACAGGGGACCCTGATCATGAGAAAGAAATTTACAGAAGAATAAAATTGGGTTAGAGTGCATACGGCAAGCATTGCCAAATCCTGACTGGGAGCTTACCACTGTCGCTGAAAAGAAAAGTGTACAAGCATTGCATTGTACCGGTGCTAACATATGGGTCAGAAACTTGGAGGTTAACAAAGAAGCTCGAGAACAAGTTAAGGACCGCACAAAGAGTGATGGAACCAAAAAATCTTAAGAGTAACGTTAAAAGACAGGAAGAGAGCGGTGTGGATCAGAGAAAAAACGGGGATAGCCGATATTCTAGTTGACATTAAGTGAAATAAACGGAGCTGGGCAGGCCTTGTAATGCGTAGGATAGATAACCGGTGGACCATTAGGGTTACAGAATGGATATCAAGAGAAGGGAAGCGCAGTCGAGGACGGCAGGAAACCAGGTGGGATGATGAAGTAAGGAAATTTGCAGGTGCAAGTTGGAATAGGCTAGCGCAAGACAGGGGTAATTGGAGATCGCAGGGAGAGGCCTTCGTCCTGCAGTGGACATAAATATAGGCTGCTGATGATGATGATGACACATCGTTTTAGAAAACGCGCTCGCTATTCCTTAAAATGCAGAAGATGCGATAATTTAGAAGCGATTTCCTCTGGATCGTTTTAGCACAGAGCCACACATTTTGCGATGACTCGAGGCAGTAATTAGACAGTAAGTATCAAAAATAAGAAATTATCTTTTTAACCGAAAGAGTCAGACGACCGATCCTGTCGAATGCAAGAGTTGACCCATCATCCGAGTTCATAATCGTTTCCAGACATGCAAGATGATGACGCTGCTAATTTCTGCGACATAATGAATTTCGGGCAATGTCACCCTGCAAACCGAAAAGGAACTGCCAAAGGCCGCAACTTCCACGCTCTAAGCAGACACCCACGAGTGGCGCGTCTGTTCGTGTCTCACCTTCGAGTGAGCGTGAAATGCAGATTGATAAGTATTCCGAGAAAAACAGTGAGGCAACATGCCGAATGCATTTAATCGGTCCTGCTGCTAGGCTATTTTTCTTCGAACTAGCCCAACTTCGCACTCTGGGTAAGTGTTCTCGCTTCCCACTCGCCCGACAGGCCCAAACTGACCCGTCACTAGTGGGCCCAGTAACTGAGCCGACTAGTGACGGACCCAGGAGCATGACAGTTGGACAGTTAAATTTCGTCTGTTACAGCGAAAGCTGTATATGGCTAGGCGAAACAAAACCGTTCGGCCTATGTTTTGCTAAACGTATCCATTGGCTGCGCTGTCAGTTACGCCGTCTCTACTTCGCACCCAAGCGCACGCGCCTTTGGCAGCGCCGTTAGTGACGTCGTTAGCGAACGTGTTTACTTGTTCAATTACTGCCTTGAGTCTTAATAAAATGTGTACTTTTGTACTTATTGAGAATACAGAGGAAATCACTTAATTATCGCATCTTTTCCAATCTTTAGGACTTTCGAACATGTTTTCGGAAACACCCTTAGCGGCCTTAGAACAACAGCCTTTATATGAAATTACAACGCCCTTTAAAGGTACTGTAAGAAATTACCCCGAGACCTGGGACTTTTTCAAAGAACGAATGACTTTGAAAGTCAACGAAGTAGAGAACAACACTTACCCTAAGGGAAAAAATTACAAACAATGCATTTTATAACTGCCAAACAACGCATAACAACGGGTGGTCATTCATGTCCAAGGAATCCAATATGTATTTTGACAACATTTCAGAAATCGTCGAGATTCGGTAATGGACATATGTATAATCCTCGTTAGAGATGTTCCCCGTAAATATCCTTTTTTAGTAACGCCATCTTACCTCCTTTGTGTAAAGTGCAGAACATCAGCTTTAAACCTTGCATATATTATTGCTCGTGGAACTCAAAATTTCGACAAGCTTAGCAATGTTGTAAAAATGAGAGAAAGTTAAACAAAATGAAATTTACCGTTACAAGGAAGAAGAGAAAAATTTGAAGGACGCTTCAGCTTCGCCTTTAAGAGTGGGACGCGTTAACATTCAAAGATTCCTGGCTTCTCATCAGGCTTCCCGGCAACTGCAGCTTTCTTTTTCTCTAACTTCGACTCCGCATGCGGCTTCCGTAGGGAGCTTACATGCAACGCTGTGATAGGCGGCCGTAAATTCACTTTAGGCTGCCGAGGAGGCGAGCGCCATCTGGATGGTAGTTTTGCAAGAAGGAAACAGCGGCGCGGCGCTGTATGCGTGGTAGAAATGCTGGAAAAGGGATTTGTGTTTCAGTTTCCGCGTAAGAGAATTATGTTTTATCGTATATTCAAACTACAATCCGACACTATCACGTCCGTAGGTTGTGGTTACGTCGCACCATACGATTTTTGTGACGCATTTTACTTTGAGAAATTCGATTAGTTCACCAGCGCCTCTGCGCCACGCGAAGGGCCTGCGTGGTTGGCGTGGTTCAGGATAATTTTCTTGGCCGCGGACGCCGACGCCAGATATTTTCTGCGACACGGGACATTTAATGCTGTCGCGTTAAAAGGGCAAGAAAGGTGTGTTAGAGTAAGTCGTTGTCGCTGGCACTCCGTCCCAGCTGTACCATTACAGCTGCTCCGACCCGCCGGGGTAGCTCAATAGCTGTGGCTTTTGCGCTGCTGAGCTCGAGGTTGCGGGTGCGATTGCGGCCGCATTCGGATGGGAGCGAAATGCAGAAACGCTCGTGTACCGCACGTGTATTGCGTGCACGTTAATGAACCCCAAGTTGTCATAAGTATTCCGCAGCACTCCACTACACTGTCACGGAGCGGCATATTTTCGAGAGTTCGAGAGGGTATTGACGCCAATTAACGGCCGCCAACAACGTGGTGCACTCACTATGCGGCGTATAAATTCGATTAGCGACTGCCACGGAGCGACATATTTTTGAGAGTGGTTTTGACGCTGATTAGCGACACACCGAATTACGGACGTCAAAAGCGTCGTGGCCTCACGGGCGGCATCTCAATTCGAGACGCGAATCGCCGATTACGGACCCCGAAGTGTGCGTGTGCGGCCACGTGGTAGTGCCGGGCTCGACCTTGGCCCTTGACCTTGGGGGAGAGGAGAATCTGCGGTTGTCGCCCATGGTGAAAAGGGCGCGGCCAAGACTGTTGGGAGCTAGGAGCTGTGAATTCGGAGAACTCTACATACCGGCAGTTTCCCTACATAGGGAACTTGGGAAAGGAGAGGCTATTTAAGCGCAGGTTTTGGGCCCTGCTGATTAGTCTGGAAGCTGAACCTATGCGCTGCTGAGAAGCCGTTGGGGGGCTAGTGCCGTCCAGTATCGCCTGGGCCGCCTGGCCACGTCGGAACTCCGAGGAACTTGTTGACGTACGAGACGTCAAACCAGCGTCTGCAACGAAGCTCACGGTAGTTCGCCTCAAGTTAGCTCAACCTGCTTGAGAGAAGACGTCCGATCTAGACTCCCGGGAAACCCAGCTCAGCAATTCGCGTCCACCTCGACAAGATCGGACCACCAGCATTCTTCGGGAAAGCTTTGTGCACCGACTTCCACGGTTTATGGACTTGCTGCTGCTGCCCGGCCATGCGTATGACACCATTTGTTTTCTTTTGAACTTTGACTTCTATTGAACTTTGCTTTAGTGAAATACTGTAAAGTGTATTCTTGTGTATTGGATCCTCGTACTGTTTCATTTTTATATCTACTGTTAATTGCTCGTATTTATTTGTCTTCATCATTGTGATATATTAAGTTCAGGTGTGTTAGTGTGTCTTGTGTTTTTTTAGTATTTTATTGATTTGTGTATATTTATCAGCCGATAAATATATTGTTTTTTTTTTGTTTACTCCCGACTCTGACTCTCTTCACTGTGTTCGCTTGAGTACGGAACGACCAACCAGCTTGTCTACCCCGTCGATCGACTTCGCGCCGACGACGAATCGGGGACAGCTGTGACATACACAGTAAACATTTTACATCCTTAAGAGTGAACGAGACTGTAAATAGGTCTGTAACTGACACCCTTACACGAAAGAGGGTGTAATTAACGGTTGAGTTACAGAACTGACACCCTTATTCACATATACATTATGTGGTTTTACGTGCCAAAACCACGATCTGATTATGAGGCACGCCGTAGTGGGGGACTCCGAAAAATTTGAAATACCTGGGGTTCTTTAATTAGCGTGTACCTAAACCTAAGCACACGGTATTTTCACATTTCGCCCCCATCGAAAGGCGGCCGCCGTGGCCGGGATTCAATCCCGCGACACCGTGCTTAGCAGCTCAACGCCATAGCCACTAAGCAACCACGGCGGGTCTTATTCACATTTAAGGGTATCAATTGTTTTGCAGCGCACGGCGTTTCCCGTAATAAGATTGTGGTTGGGGCACATGACACGGCCCAACTTAAATATTTTTTTAGGAGCGAAGCTCCTTATAGCGGCACCCGTTCCGTACCCGTCGTAGTAGTAGTAGTGTGTAACCAGTCTGAGAAAAATGAGAAAAAAAAAATCCGAAGTTGTGTCCGTAGCGCGGAATCGAACCAGGGACCCCTCGCTTCCGAGCGCGCGGCGTTACCCACTACGCCACGAAGCGCACATAGACACGCGCACCACGATGGCAATAAATACCCAACATTAACGAAAGGCCGCGTTTCTAGCGCGTTTCTAACGCGTTTGTGCTAGCGCGTTACGGCCCGTGTAAGAAGCTGGTGTAAGACGCTGTGGCCTCTCCGCCTTACCTTCAACGCGTTTCGAACGCGCTGCCCAAAGCGGTGGCAAGTCAAGTTCAAGTCGAGGAGCGTTTATGAATACGGGGGGGGGGGGGGGGTATACTCTCTCAGCAGTCATGTGATGGCGTCGGCAAACGCGGTGCACGTTCCGGCATGTGTAAATGGCTGCGTAAGACGCTGTGGCCGCTCCCCCTTACTAGAGAGTACTGCACGTTTCTAACGCGTTTGTGCTAGCGTCCCCTTAAGCGGGAGATCCGATGATTCCCTCCGGAGCTTCGCCCACTCATCATCATTCACCCCGTGGATATGCTGTGATTTTTTTTTTTTTTTACTTACTCCGACCATTCAGTACGCGGATACGAAGTCCCCCTGGTGGTTACTGTCGTCGAGTCCATGTCGGATTCTTCTGAAAAGGAGTGCCGCGGGGAGGCAACGTCAAAGTGAGCGCCTTGGAAATGGTGTCATAACCGTGGTAATGTAATTATGAAAAAAAAATTATGCGCGGCTTTACATCATTTACTTCGCTCGACAGCTCTTATTCAAGCAAGAATGTGCGTTGCAAGCCGCTGTGCATCGTTGGTTGCGCAAAAGGCCATCGCTTCATTATGTATACGCAGCAAAATCTCGTCCATCGCGCCCGCGGCGCGCGTTTCAGGCACACGTTACCTTACGTGCGACTGCTGGGAAACCAGAGCCTCACGTCGAATCGCGCCATGCCAAGGCGCCGAGCGAGTCACGTGACTTTACGTTTAAGTTTCTCGAAGCTTTTAATTACGTAGCCCTTTCACTAAATCACCCCCTAAAATGCTCTCCGCACGCTACTGTGAGGCGGAAACAACCATGCCGCTTGCGGGCGTCGGCTAGCGGGGTGAAAATTTCGCTCTTCAAAATTTCGCTTTTTGTTTCCTGTAGCTGAAATTACTCTCAGAAATCAGCATCGTCGGCTGTTTAAAAAGTATGGAAGTGTTTATTTATTTATTTATTTACATATACTGCAGCCCAATATAGGGCTATAGCAGGAGTGGGAACATTATACATTGTTACACAATAAAAAACATACACATGCACAAAAATATGAAAAAAAGAAAGCGCTTTACATGTTAGCGATGTGCTTAGTGGTGGTAGCTATAACATCTTTTAGTGATAGTGAACGAATGTCGCCGGGGAGAGAATTCTATAGCTTCATTGTTCGTGGGAAAAAAACTGTATTTGAATGTGTTAGTACGGGCTGTAGTGTACGCCAGTACCACTAGATGGCAGCAACGCATCCTCGGCTATAGTCGGCATCTCTCGAGTGAAGCCAACGGGAGCGGACGTGTCGAGTTGAGGTGCCGTTTCAGTGCAGCAGGAGCAGCGTGCCAAAGAGATAAGCTTTCTTATTTTATAGTTCCTCTTTGTTTTGTTTTTTTGTAGGAGGGTTAGCCTAGCCAAGCAATCTTTATAACATATTTTCATGCTTTTTCACTTTCTTGGTCTTCGAGCTTAGGTAAAAGTAGGTAACAATTTTTTTTGTCACATCCACGCCTTGATAGTACGAGATGATGGTTGGTACTCGGGGAAACCCACGCGTGCGTTGTTCTGAGTGCGAGCGTTCTTACGCGTTGGAAGAAACGCGGTTTAAGTCTGCACGCGAAGCGAACGGTGCCGATTTTATCTGTAGGATGTGTGTGCTAGGGTCGCGGCTAGACCGTCTCGAGCAAGAGAAAGATAAGCTAGCTAAGCGGGTTGGAAAGCTTGAAAAGGAACTTAAAAGTGAGCAGAAACAGAGGGGGGAGGTAGAAGAAAAGCTAATTAACGTAGAGATGCAGCTGAGGGCCACCATTCAGCAAAGCAATGGTGAACCCATCGAGGCGAGAACCGTGAATGGAGCTGGCTCCGATGCGAGTGCAGAGACAGCCGAATCCCGGCAGTGGCGGAACCGTCAGTAATAGTCACGAGGGGGATACCAATGACGCAGCCGCGGAAGAGAACAAGGGCAAGGATAAGACAGGAGGGGAGGGCATTGTGACCTTGGGGGCAGCTTTCGGCGGTGAGGGGGAAGAAAAGCGTCGAGTAGTCTTTGTTGGGGATTCCAACATGCGTACAGTAGAACCTAGAGTAGAACCGGCGATAACAGAGAGGGTGGGTGCAGGCGAACGAGTCCAGGTTAGCGCGCTTCCGGGAAAGCCGATTAGAGAGGTGATAGCGAAGGCCAAGGAACGCACGTGGGACACAATGGAAGAGAGACACCTAGTGGTGATAATGGGCGGAGTGATTGATGTACTGCACGGACGAGGAGCAGGGATCACAAAGCAAATAGCCAAAGGGGTCACCGACCTGCGGAATGTTTCAAACGAAGTGCAAATCGCGGTGTGCACGGTGCCTGAGGTTGAAAGGCAGGGCTATGAAATTGAAAGGGCAATTCCTGCAGTAAACAGGGAAATTTGGACTCTAGCTAAAGCAATGAATTTTACGGCCATTGACATCAACCGAGAAGTGCACCGAGCAGGCCGCGAAGGCGCTTTTGTGCGTCACGGGATACATTTTAGCGAAAGGGTAGCAACACCGGTCGGACGTCGATTCGCAGCGCGAGCTGTAGCTTTTTTAGGCGGGCCCCAGGCAATCAGGAAGCAGGATTAGGTATTGAACGTAGCGAAACAACAGTAAAGGGCAGAATTAGACGACCAGGAGCCAGGAAAAGACGCAGAAAGGATAAGAATAGAGAAGGTAAAATTTGCTACATTAACATGCAGGGTGGTCGCAAGCAGGAAAAATGGCTGGAAATTCAAGCGCAGCTGAATGATGAAGCGATTAGTGTGTACGCCTTGACCGAAACGCATCTAAGAGATTTGGAGCAGCCACCTGTTATTCACAATGTTATATGGGAAGGGTGCAACAGAATGACCGGGCCAAGGAAAGGCGGAGGCGTAGGCGTACTAATTAGGCGAGGTCTGAAGTGGCAAAGGGTAAAAGAGACATGTAAAGAGCATTTATGGATTAGTGGCACATGGCAAGGTAAAAAGACGTGGCTGGGAGTAGCTTACCTATGGACAGGCAGTGATAGCAGAGAAAAAAATAAGGGATTGGTTGATTGCATTAGAAGCGATATTAATGTGTTCAGTAAATCGGGCCAGGTGATATTAGTGGGAGATATGAACGCACACATGGACGATTTAGACGGATATACTGATTACAACGGCTCTCTAGTGCTGGATCTGTGTGATGAACAGAACTTTATAGTAGTTAACAGGTAGAATAAGTGCCATGGACAGGTAACGTGGCAGTGCGGAAACAGGCAGTCATGTATCGACTACGCCTTAGTCTCGGAAATGGTCTACGAAGAACTAGACCAAATGATAATAGACAAAAATGAAAAAAATAGCCTGGGAAGCGATCATAGACGTTTAGCATTAAAGTTTGGGAGAGATACCAACGCAGAACATTAACCAATAGCCTACGAATTCTTAGAAATGAATGAAGAGCAAATCACAGAGATCGCAAACAACATAGAGAATAAAATTGAGGATTTTCCTACAGCAGTCTGGGAATATAAGGAACTGGTGGACGTTATGCAGCATGAAATAAGGCGGACACGGCAAAACAATTGTTGGATTGGCAAGAGGAAACCACGTAAGTGGTGGAACAAGGAAATAAAACAAGCTATAGAAGAGCGTAAAGAGGCATCTAGGGCTCATCGAGAAGCCAAAAAGTTGGGATTACAAGAGGAAGAGGTGCTCCTTAGATGGAATACATACCGAGAAAAGAAAAGGGTTGCGAGTGAGCTCGTGCAAGAGAAAATTAAATGCGCAAGTGAACGTTGGGTGCATAACATTCACAAAAGAGACAAATGCGCTCCAAAAATATTCTGGAACCATATAAAATCACTCGGAGCTCCAACTAAAAACTCGCAAACGGCTATAAGGTATGAAGACGGTAACGTCTACGAAGGAGATGATGCGATGCGGTACATCACAGACGTTATTAGGGTTAACTTCGGCACGAGAAAAAGCGTAGTTCAGACAACAGATCCAGCAACAGCAGAGAGATCAAAATTTAGCATAGACATCTTTTATTGGAAAAAGGCAGCAGAAAATGTCCCTAACAACACGGCAGCAGGACCCGATGAAATCCCTATACAGCTAATCAAAAACCTCGGTCCAAAAAGCAAGGCACTGCTGACTAATGCCATAGAGCAAGTGATTAGAACAAAGAAAATTCCCATTGGATGGCGTGAAAGCAAGATGAATCTCATCTACAAAGGCAAAGGAGATAAGGATAAGACGAGCTCGTACAGGCCAGTTACAGTAACATCGGTGATATATAGAATGGCAATGCAAGCCATAAAATTAGAACTGTCGAAGTGGGTGGAGAAAAACCATATATTGGGGGAACTACAGAATGGGTTCAGGCCAGGCAGACGCTTAGAAGACAATATGTTTGTACTAACTCAGTGCATAGAGATTTCAGTAGCTCAGAAAAGACATTTATGGATAGCATTTCTAGGTATTAAAGGAGCTTATGACAACGTAGACAGGGAATTGTGGGATATTCTTCAATACGAAGGCATAGATGACGATTTCGTGGAGCTGCTGAGGGAGATATATAGAGACAACCAAGTACAAGTGGTATGGAAAGGTAGAAAAGGAAATGAAATGGTGGGAATTCACCAAGGATTGAAGCAAGGATGCCCTCTGTCGCCATTGTTGTTCACGATTTACGTCAACGGTATAGAAAAACGACTGGAAAACAGCGAATTAGGTTTTGATTTATCCTACATGCGTAATGGACAAATGGTGCAACAGAAGGTCCCCGGACTGATGTACGCAGACGACATTGTGCTACTAGCGGACAATAAAAAAGATTTACAGATACTTGCGAATATCTGTGGGAATGCAGCGACAAATCTAGGCCTTACGTTTAGCACAGAGAAATCAGGAATTATGATCTTTAATGAACACACGAGTAACTTCATGGTGTCAATTCAACAGCAAGTAATACCCATAGTGAAGCAATATAAGTACCTCGGCGTACACATAAACGAAGGAAAGAATTACTCAAACAACCACCAAGATAATCTGAAAATAAAGGGGAAGCGGAATGCAGCAATAATGAAACACAGAGCACTGTGGGGCCACAATAAGTATGAGGTGGTACGTGGAATCTGGAAAAGAGTAATGGTGCCAGCACTAACATTTGCAAATGCGTTCCCGGCCTGCTTAAATCAGATATGCTTAAAATCGGATATATTGGCGGGTTTGGAAGTTACCCAAAGATCAGTAGGCCGGTTGGCTTTGGGAGCCCACGGTAATACCACAAATGAGGCAGTGCAGGGTGACATGGGTTGGGCCTCTTTTGAAGTCAGAGAAGCACAGAGCAAAATTAGTTTTGAAGAAAGGCTCAGGAACATGGATGAAAATAAATGGGCGGCTAAAGTGCACAAGTATCTCTACACGAAAAGCGTGGACACAGAATGGAGGAAGAGGTCAAGGAAGGTGGCAACCAAGTACAGGATAATCTAAACTGCAAATAGACAACCAGGGGTCATCAGAAAGAAAGTGAGAGAAATAGAGACCGTGAATTGGATGCAAAGAATGGAAACAAAAAGGACAATGGAGATTTACAAGAATGAGAAGAAAGAAATTAGAAGAGAAAATCTGTACGATAACACAAAGGGCAGTGCCTTGCTATTTGAGGCTCGAGCCGGTTGCCTAAGGACGAAAACATATCGTAACAAATATTCGGAACTAGATTAGACATGTGCATGCTGCAGTAAAGATCCAGAAACCACTCAGCACATCCTGATGGAATGCGACGGGATCCACCCAGCGAGAACCGTAGGTAACGTGCAACTCCCAGAAGCGCTTGGTTTCAAAGTGGAAGGAAACATAAACAGATCAGCCGTAGGGATCAGCAAGAGACGATTAGAGTACTGGTGGAAAAAAAAGCAGGGAAAAGATGGATACGACCTGATCTCTTAAAATCACAGGCAGCGGCACAAGGTAAATTTTTGAAAAAGAAAAAATAATAATGAGAGGTATACAAAAATGCTAGATAAAGAACATGTATAGTATACCTGATTAAATCAAGCAGGCTAGGTGACTATTTGTCGCCGCCCCGTTTCAAAGGGGATGCCAATAAATCATCATCATCATCTGCAGCAGAACTGATAGTTGGGGAGTTGGTAAAAGTGTGCGCAAAAAGATTTCACTATGAATCATCATCATCTATATAAGAGTTCAATAAACGCGGTCGGGGACTTGCCCGCCCGGAGAGTTAGCTGCTGTGTCACTCGTCCGCTCGACATGGTGTCAGAAGTGGGATCGCGTCTCGGCTGATCCCGTGCTTGCGGCTTCGATACACGCGCCCTGGCCCCACCGCTCTCCGTCGAGGAAGTCACCTTCCATCCGCCATGGCCACCGGTACAGGCTTTACCGGAACGCTCGCTGCTTCGTCGGCCGCTGCGTCTCTACATGGCATGGCCCAGCTGCGTCCACCACCGGCGTTTGACTTTGACAACCCCAGCTCCTGGCCCACATGGCTGCTGCAGTACGAGGACTACTCGTTCGCCACCGAACCTCACGCCGCTCAGACGGAGGTCCAGGTGCGCTCTATGCTCTACTGCATGGGCCCTCAAGCCAGGGTGGTCCTCGCGTCCACCACGCTGGGAGACGCGGACCTGAAGGACGTCGTCGCCGTAAAGAAGGTGTTCAACGACCACTTCGTTACCCGCCGAATGAGCTGTACGAGTCAGCTCGCTTTCACTGGCGTGCGCAGCAGCCGGGTGAGTCGGCCGACGCATTCTACACTGCGCTTCGGACGATGGTCAAACGCTGCAACTATTCCTCGCCCGACATCGAAGAGCGTCTTGTCCGAGACCGTTTCCTCGTGGGCTTGCTTGACCGCAAGCTCTCAGACCAGCTTTTTCGGAACCAGAGATTGAAGTTGCACGAAACGCTCACGCACGTTCGCCAGCATGAAGACGCCGATAACGAACGCAAGGCTCGTGACTCGGCTGACTCATCGACGCCGCTCCCGTTCGCAACGACGCCGCTCGCGTTCGCAAGGGAAAGCCAGCGTCTCCTGGTAGGACAACGCAGCAGCTGTGCCCATTCTGCAGACGCGCATCGCATCCTCGCGCCGACTGTCCGGCTCGCAGAGCGTCCTGCAATTTTTGCCGCAAGAGTGGTCACTTCGAGAACGTGTGCCTTAGGAAGAAACGCGGCAGCGGGAAGCACACACCGAAGCCTTCTTCTGCCAGCGCCATCGAGCTACGTGCAGTTGCGTGAGAGCGTCCGAACGCGAAGTTCGTCGAAGTACTCGTCGATGGGCAAAAAAAAAACGCCACGGAACGCTTGGCCCGTGCGGACGCGTCCGTGCCGGCTCCCGCTTTCTCGCCAATTTAAATGTCTTTTGCCCAGTTTGGTACCTTTTCTTCGTGAAATCGGATTCTTGAAGTTCTTTGTCACCTGGGAAGACCACATTTCGGCAAGTGCGTGACCTCTGGACTTTTTTACAAGTGATTTCATCTCTCGCTGCCACGCCACGGTCTCTAAGCCTAACGACGAGTACGGCCACCGCCATCACCCTTATAAAAATTTCTATCAACATTTTTTAGACTGTCTTTAGACTATTGTTACTAGAACCTACCAACAGTCAATAGAAATCCTTCCATCGGTCTTTAGGCTTCCTAACAACTCCCTAGTAACACCCTAGAAGCAATTGGCCACCAACATGATTTAGAAACATGTTCATAGGTTGTCTGTAAACTTCCTACTAACTGTCTAGAAACACATTTCCTTAGACCTCCTATTAACATTCATTAAATTGAAGCATGTTCATAGGCTGTCTGCGAACTTCCTACTAACTGTGTAGAAACACGTTTCTTTAGACCTCCTATTAGCATTCATTAAATTGAAGCATGTTCATAGGCTTTCTGTAAACGTCCTATTAACAATTTACTAGCGCTTTCTTTAGACACCCTAGTAACATTGTTCTAATAATTGGCCACCAACATTGAATAGAAACATGTTTGTAGACTTTGTCAACATCCTACCAGCTTTCTACTGACAGTTTCTTAGGCCTCATTATGACTGAATTATTTCAAACCTCCTACCAACATTTTCCCTTTACACAATCTAGAAACATTGTCCACAGTTGGTCACAGTATGTGAATAAAAACATGTTCAACGCTGCTTATAAATTTATGCTAACCTGAAAATTTATAACTTTAGATCACCCAGTACACCAGCATACCACCCTATAATGCTCAGAGCCGCAACTATTCATTTCATTTATTGGACGCTATTAACATCTGTCACCTTATGTATATGTTTACGGGATCTTATTGGAGTTTTGATAAATTATCTAAGCTCTTGACGCGATGTGCAGCTGAAGCCACAGGTTGCGAAAGGAGCTACTGAAAATAAAGGTCTGACAAATTGGAAGCGTTGAGAAGATTGCACCACACATTTATTACATTATTCAATCAGTCAAACTTGGGAACCGCAGAAATGAGACTGTAGTTATGCGAAGCAGCTTCAGCATTCTGGGCGTTAGTTGTAGTTGCACCTTGGCTATTATGGAAACGTTTCTTTTTGTGAGATTGTTGCTGTGAGATCCTTGGCGTTGTATCCTGAAAAAAAAGGAAGGGAGTAGCAGTTAGGCAAGAGCAAAGAATTAGTTCATGATCATACATTATTTACCCCAAATTAAGTCATCGCGACCTCTGTAAGAACCTCGTGTTTGTACGCTTCGCGTTTATAGCCAATTCAAGCGAACCGCATGACGCGCAATAGTTCAAGTTTGTAAAAAGATCATTTTCAAAACATTTCACGTCAGTGCATTTCGCGCTCGTAACAACCTGCCAAAATGCGGTATAAGAAACTGAAATAAAGAAATGTGTTTATCAAAATGATGGAAAAGCACTTACGTTTCTTTATAATAAGGAGACAAAACTTCGGTGCAGTGCTGTCTTGAAAAGCTGGCAAAGAAGTTGCAGAAACGTTCACATCACGGAACGAAGAAAACGCCGTCGCCTTCGCAAGCACGGTGCTAGTTGGCTATTTCCGTCACAAATTACGCATCCACGTGTGCCTGGAAGTCCTCTTGTATTGATGAATCAGCCACCAACCCAGCATAAGCACAAACTGCAGCAAAAATAGCTAAAAACTGATACAGAACGCGACCAAACACCCCTTCATTGCACCGACCGTACCACGCCAGCGTGGCAAAGGAAGTGGTATCGATGACGATGGGCTCCTCTTTGGCTCGACTCGGACCACGTGCAAGTTTGTGCGCATGTGCGAGAGAGGCTTGTGACATTCTTTCCATCCACCAGCTCGCCTTGACCACCGCCGAAATACGCCGAACCGTGCGCAGCCCTCTTCCTTGCGAGGGTTGAATGACACCTGGAATTCTCCTCGGTGATTAGGTGTGACGGGCCTTTGTGCGCGCATCCCCTTCATGGGGGAGCGCAATTAGAGGGAGGAACGTTCCTTATGGCCGAGGTCGAAAAAGAACCTTACAAACAGCCAGCTTAATCTTGTGATGTTGTTAGGGGCTGTATAACATTATTTTTTGAGAGAACTGTTGTTATGAAGACGGCTTTTTCTCCAAATGCAATTAAAATTAAAAGAAAAATAATATCCCATAGGGTAAGTTTTATCTCAAGGTTATTGCATTTTGCACAAGAACATCAGATAGCACTTGCCGCTTTCAAAGACGAAAATTTGCTTCATAGCGCCCAGCACAAGACAATGCTGAAAGGTATTCTTGTCAAGTAGTATTACTTTTATAGTTAGAGATGTTTAAAGCGTGGCGGCAATGACGTTACCATTCTTCAAGCGCCCGAAGCACGGCAAAAGCATGCCTTAGATATTCTGGCTCTTGGTACAGCGGAATGCCGTAATTGCGCATGCCGTAATTACGAATGTTGTATGGCCACGGCAAAACCTTATCGGAGTTCAGAACTTTGTTGCCGTGTCATGAAGCGAAATCACTTAATATTATGAGTACGTAATTATCACTTTTCGACCAGTTTTCCCACAGCAAGCAACAATTACCGTGAAGCAGATGAGTTGAAAGTTAGTTACTTTGCCTTCACTTTGATGGAACATCCTATTAGATCTCATTTCTTTATTATTATTTTTTTTTTATTTGGGCGAGCCGTCGGTAGGATGAAGGGACGAAAGCGTGCGAATAGGGAAGCATTTTTTATACAGTAAGGATCATTTCATTTTTTTTCTCAGAATAATTTTGTAGGAATTGGACATTTCCAGAGTTCACTTTTTTTGTTTTGTCTTCCACTTGTGCATTTTCTCAGGTCAACACAATTGCTCTTACTAAGCAGCAGCTGTATTTTGCAGCTTTTTGGATGTTTGAGAGGCAGCGTTCCAGCACCGTGTTACTCTTAGTTCTGGCTCTTTTTTCCTTTCTTTTTAACAGAGACCATGATGCTACTCTGCTGACATGTTCCAGCTTAGGGCTTACTCTTTGTATCTCGGAGTGTACGGACCTGATTATCTTGTTATAAAGCTAGTTAGTGGCCTTTCAATAGCAGTGCGTGGTAAGGGCCGATTTACGCTCGAGCCGCACGCCACCCCGCACGTATGCTGTCGGGCGAAAAGATCCACAATTCGCCAGACTGATACACATATTTTGTTTTACACTGCATGTACGAGCCCAGTGTAAATCGAAATTTGTGCACCAGTGTGCGAAATGTGCAGTTTCCCGCGCGCGTACGGCATGCGGGCGGTGCGGCTCGAGCGTTAATCGGCCCTATAATGCCGGGCTAACGCTGTGCAGCTGGTGCGCGGCCTGCATAATACTCCGCTATCATCACACCGTTCAGTTGGTGTAGCGCAAGCTAATTTTCTCGAACTGTGCTGACGTCACTGCAGGGTCACTTAGTCCAGTCGAACCTCTAAAAAAATGTTCTAATAACAGTTTGCTAACATATTTCTTTGAACATTTTAGTAGCACTCCGTCAACAATTCGCTACCTACTTGGGTTGGAACTGCAATTTAAAACAAAGAACTTGATTGCTAACTATGTTATATATCCGCGTTAGACAAATTTGTAAAAAGCTCTCAAGTTCCCATTCTAAACTTTTTTTGGCAAAGAGCACGAGCTGTTGGCGTACTGAAGATGCATGTGCTTTGCCAAAAGAAATATTTTGATGGTGTATAGTGAAACATTCTTTACACAAAAGTAATAAACCTTTCACGGAGTATTAGAGATGTTATTTAGACAAAAGTAAGAAGGAAGTCTGTTAACTGTGTACTCAAAATATTCTTTATACAAAAGTAAGAAGGAAGTCTGTTAACGGTGTACTTAAAGTATTCTTTATACTGTAAGGAAGAAGATGTGCGTCGTGTAGAGCTCCGCAGCCGGATCGCCAGCGCTACTGAAGTGGGGCTCGGGCTAAGGGACGAACTGGACTCCGGCGGGTTGGAGCACCTCCACCAATTATGACAAGGAAGTCTAGCACGGCTGTGGATGACACGAAGGACGCCGACAGGAAGACACAGCAGCGTAGGTTTTGCCAGGCGCACCAGGAAGAGCGTCGAGCCCGAGCCCCACTTCAGTAGCGCTGGCGATCCGGCTGCGGAGCTCTACACGACGCACATCTTCTTCCTTACAATACAAAAGTAAGGACGTCTGATAACGGTTTACTTAAAATATTCTTTATACAAAAGTAAAAAGGAAGTCTGTTAACGGTGTATTTAAAATATTCTTTATACAAAAGTAAGAAAGAAGTATTTTGACATCCTATGCACAAATGTTACTAGAATGTAAATGTAAATAGAATGTCAGTAAAGTAAATAGAAAGTTCGTAGGAGGTCTACATAATGTTAATAGGCATTTTTGTAAGGGTCAGTGCCCGTCTCGACTCCGACCAAGCCGCCGCCGCCGACCTCAGGCCTCCCAGCGCCCACCCCGGCTGCGGGGGCCTCCAGAGATCACAACAAACGAGCCTTACACTCGATAACGACTCTACAGCGATGGCATACGAAGTTAAAGGCCAAGACATGAGCCCGGACGACTTTACCGCAGACGCCGGCTGGCTATCGTGGCCCCGCGCCCGTCAGTAATCAAGACTTCGTTGAGCCAGCCAGACCTCGCTAACCTACAGCGAAAGGAAGGAAATACGAACGCAACCGTCTCAACAGCGAGAAACTCCGTGATCAAAGCAAGCAGGATGCCCGCGCTGCCCCAGGACGACATCAAGATCGCGATTCGCATACGTGGCGGAATCAACATAGCCAAGGTAGGCCAACTTACGGTCAACAAAGCAATTTGCATGGCTGCCTGCATCGAACCTAACGAGCGAAGCGAGGACACAATATGCCCCAATTTGAAGTAAAACATCATGGTGGTCAGCACACCGTCCGAAGCGAACGCAGCGAAATACCTCAGGATCCGCAACATTTCTATAGGAGAACAAACGTTTGAGACCACTGCATATAGGACGGCGCCGTACGAAACGTGCAAAGGCGTTATAAGAGGAGTCCCGCTCGATGAGACGCAGGAATCCATAAATCGCAAGATCGTCAACCCACGCAACCCGCTCGCTCTGGCGGCAAAGAGAATCAAGGAAACTGACACGGTCATCATCGCCTTCGACGGCTTTCGAGTCCCGAACTATGTCAGATACGACAACGCCCTGGTCAAGTGTTCCCTTTACCGCAAGCAGATTGCCATGTGCCACGTGTGTGGCAGACTCGGCCATCGTGCCGACGTATGCCCCTCGCCCGGCGACGCCATTTGCAAAGGCTGTGGACTCGCAAACCCTAACGCAGACCATGTGTGCACCTCGATCAAGTGTGCGCTTTGCGCGGGAAATCACGTCACGGCCAGCAAGGAATGCACGAACTGCTTCCAACTCCCCTACGTCGTCCGAAGGAGACGAGTTGAAAAAAGAATCGCAGCAAACGCAAGCAAAAACACCACGGGGTCAGGACCAATCACCCTGAGTCAGCAAGACTTCCCGCCGCTCAAGAATCGCGAGAGTAGCGCCATAAACGACAACGTGGCCGCCAACGCAGATTCTCGCTTGACCGGCGAGCAGGGGCGCTCGAGATCAAGGAACCGTGGTCGCCCGTCGTCACGGTCCGGAGAGCGCTCCAGGAACCCGAGCCAGAGATCCACGTCAAGGATACGATTCGCCCCCAGCCCACGAGTTGGCGGTGATGACCGGCTGACCTGGGCCCAACGAGTTCAGCAGCCGCAACAACATGAGCGACAACAACAGCAGAACCAACAGCAGGCCGCCAGCCAGGTGAGTCCGACGGCACGACCAGAGGAGGTAGAAATAGCAAATACGGTTAAAAGACTAGAACATGAAAACAAAGAGTTAAGGCAAACAATAACAAAACTTGTCGAGGAAATCAGACACCTCAAAACGCCGCCAACGCCACCACCCTCCGACTCTAATCAAACCGAAATCACATCTGAACCCATGGTAGTGGAGGTGCCGGTCGCGGAATCCACGCGCAATCCACATAAGAGAAGAGCCGCGACAAATACACATCCGTCGAGCACGGACAGCGACATTAAGGAAATCAAAGAGCTGCTCGGCGGGCTTGCAACTACGGTCGCGTCACTGAAGGAAGGGCAAGATAAACTTGCGACGACAGTAGGGACCCTCAAAGAAGGTTACGACAGGATAACGCAACAAATCAACCACATGATGGAGACGATCAACAGCCACGGGGCAAGGCTCAACGCGCTAGAAATGGCAGACCACCCGTCTGTGATATCACAATCCACTATCACCAAGCTACCTCGGGCGTTGTCGCTCGACAGACACAGCAACAACATGGCCTCACAAAGGCCACCCAACGCCAACAACAAAGATGGCAACGCCAACTGAACCGTTTCGCGTTTGGCAATGGAATTGTAGGGGCTACGTCCGCAAAAAGGTCCCCCTGCAACAATACATTCGAGCCAAAAAAAGACAAACCCCAAGTCATTCTCCTACAAGAGACAAATACCGCTGCACCCTCGCTATCCGGCTATGACGTGACCGCTACGACACCGCAACACAAATGCAGAGGTATCGCCACGTTGTTCAGCAACAAGCTAGCCCATACGAGGCACAATATTAATCACGACCGCAGCAACTGTGAATTCATTCTCACGGAAGTCTTCCCTAGAGCAAAGAACGCCAAGAGCATATTCATCCTAAACGTTTACAGCAGCCCCAAGCACAGAGCACAAAAATTTAGGCAAATATTCAAGCTTGCCTGCAACCGTGCCGGCGATAACCCCATGATCGTGGCCGGGGACTTCAACGCCCCTAACACGGCCTGGGGATACGTCGCCAGCAGGGCCAAGGGGAAGGACTTACTAAACGACGCCGATGAACTTGACCTAATGCTCATTACGAACGCCGCAGACTCCACAAGAACGGGTAACTCGGTCAACCGCGACACAACGCCGGATCTCACTTTCGTCCGCAACGTTCCAAACTATCAGTGGAACAACCTCTTCGAGGAATTGGGCAGTGATCATCACATTGTTGAGACAATGATCAACACCCCATCCAGAGAACCCAGAAAAATGACGTACGTCGACTGGGACAAGTTCCGCGAGTTCAGACACGAACGCCGAACAGGCAACGAATCGATCGAACAATGGACGTCGCAACAAAAGGCCGACGTTAAGGCGGCCACAAAGGAAATAGAGACAGATCTCCCCGTTCAAAGCATGGACAGCCGACTGGCTCACATGCTCGAAGCCAAACAATCGCTCACCAGGAGATGGAAAGAACAAAGACACAAACGAAGGCTGAGGAAAAGAATTTCTTCCCTCAACCGCCTGATTGAAGAATATTGCACGCAACTATCTAATCAGCAATGGAACGAAGTGTGCGACGCTGAGGATGGCCGCATCAATAGCGGGACGACATGGCACCTGCTTAAACACCTTTTAGACAGAACCAGAACCAAAGCGGATCAAGGTCGCACGCTGAACAGGATCATGCACGAAGAACTCAAGAATACCACGGAAAATGACCTCATTGATCGTCTCGCCGACAAGTACCTCCCGCTGGCCAAAAATGCTAGAGGCACGACCGCCGAAGCATATCGCGGCAAGGCCGACCCAGAGCTAGATCGGGACTTCTCAACCGAAGAGGTACGCACGGTGCTTCAGAACCTAAACACCAAGTCCGCGCCGGGGCCGGACGGCGTAACTAACAAGGCACTTAGAAACCTAGACGACACCTCCATCGAAACCCTCACTGAGGAAATCAACAAAATCTGGAGGAATGGAGCACTACCCGAAGACTGGAAAACGGCCTCATCGTGCTCATCCGAAAGCCTGGTAAGGCGCCCAACATCAATAACCTCAGACCGATCTCGCTGACGTCTTGCGTCGGCAAGGTAGCCGAGCACGCGGTCCTAAACAGGCTCTCAAAACATATAGAAGAAAGAGATATCTACCCCGCAACAATGATCGGCTTTAGACCCGGGCTGTCCACCCAAGACGCCATGAAACTTCTCAAACATGAGATCATTGACGCAGACACGAGAGACGCGAGAGTAATCCTAAGGCTAGACCTCGAAAAGGCCTTCGATAATTTATCGCATGACTACATACTCGATACAATCTCTAACCTCGACCTCGGCGCTAGACTCTACGCTTATACAAAATCGTTCCTGAGCGACAGAACGGCCACCCTTCGTCTAGGAGAAATCAAGTCCCAGAAATACAAACTAGGCAGCAAGGGCACCCCGCAAGGCTCTGTCATCTCTCCGACGCTTTTTAACCTTGCGCTATCCGGCCTAGGCAAGAGACTGGATCAAATCGAGAACGTCAAATACACCATACACGCAGATGACGTAACGCTGTGGATCTCGGGAGGTAGCCTGGGATCAGTTGAGAACGCGCTACAGCAAGCGATCGACGTCTTCGAGGAATACCTCGCTCCCACGGGTCTGCGATGTTCGCCCGCTAAGTTGGAGCTCCTCGTCTATAAACCACCGAGAAGCGGTCCCAAGCCAAAGAGCGAAATCAGAGACACGCACGCCATTACTCTCAGAACAAAAGACGGAGCAACCATTCCGCACGTCAGCAAAATCAGAGTTCTCGGCATGCTCAATGAGAGCAACGGCTCTAACGCCGCGACAGTGGCGAAGATCGCCACAAAGTCGGATAACGCCATCAATCTGATACGACGCGTAGCAAACAGACAACACGGCCTTAAGGAAGAAAATCTCCTCAAGCTCACAAACGCCTTCGCGCTATGCCACTTCACCTACGAGGCGGCCATGCACAAATGGAAGGTAGCGGAGAAGGACAAACTCAATGCGCAACTGAGG
>NC_051157.2:190184613-190259323 GCF_013339745.2 Dermacentor silvarum
AGGGATGTCTTCACAGATGTCATGAGCGCGTTCCTCGTTCCCATCGTAGCATTGGTGCCATCAGCTGCAAACCCTACCATAATCTCCTTGTACGGCACCTGCCATTTGTCAGAATCAGAAACAGTTTTTATTTTCCTCAAGGAAAAATGGACCCCAGACAAAAAGCTGCTCACTTGACAAGGCCTGGGGCCCTACAGGCAGTGGCAACAGTGGCAAATCAGCAGTGTTTGTCGTACACCTGTACGAGAAAAAGCAATGCGAGAAAAGCAATAAAGCAATAAAAGCGAACAGTAATAGGAGAACAAAAGCAACACAATAAAAAAAGAAAAAAAAGAAAGAAACCGTCGCACCAAGCTGCAAAAAAAAAACATGGTATATATGTGTATGTATTCACACATGTGTAAAAAAAAGGCTTTGATGATGTGGTCATTACATAGCCTGTGCAGGATTAGGTCAAAGAATGCAGCCATGACACGCTTGCCGTCAAACACTCGCATCAGGAAGCAGAGATGCTTGCAGCAGTAGCTGCTGTCTGTTGCCTCCTCAAGAGTCAATGAAAACTTGCTGTTCCTGAGAAGATTACCAAGCACCTCCTTACTTTCACAACCGGTGACATTGTTCACAATGGCCGTAGCATTTGTCCGACCACATGCCATTTTAGCAGTATTTGAATCTGGGCGTACCTCTGCCAAGAGCTTCAGCATGTGCTCCATGACAGTGAATGGCTAATTATGCTCATTAAGAAAAACAGCCAATCTGATTTCACCTTCATTGACACTTTTGCCTTCTTGTGTCACTTGGCTGGTAGAGGGCATACTCAAAAGGGTTTGCTGACCGAGTTTTTTTGCATTGAATGAATGTTTTTTAATCGCCATGTGTCTTATAGTTCACGTTTCCCGGCAGCTAAATGAACATCACATGCTTTGCAAAAAGCAAAATTGCTACCTTTCGCGCTCTTCGAGATGCAGCCTCGACAGTGTTCCTCTTTCTCCCACTAAGTTTGAGCTTTTGTACATACTTTGGGATCGGGGAGGCACAGATTTGACTGTCCGAGTTGCAGCCACTCATCTTGGCACCTAAATAAACTAGGCTGGACGACTAAACCACTGGGCCGCACAGCCAGAGATGAATGACTGATGGCAATATTGGTGCACCACCTACCCTCTTCATTAAATACCGGAGTGCGCTCTACCATTTCCTCCGAGATTAAAAATGTGGCAAGTTGCCGTGTCTCCAATGACCATGGACACTGTGACATGGATGGACTCGACAGTTTGAGCAGATGCAAAGAGCTTTACATTCTTGTTTTATTCCGTCCGATTCATCATCTCCAGAAAATCCTTCAAAAACTGCAATACAAGAAACGGCCATAACAAACAATAACACTGCCAAGCCTCAGTCGTTCTTCAAAACACCGGTCTCCGCTTTACCGCTGCAAGGCTCGCACATTTGTTTCCTGTGTTTTGGATATATACTTTGGTATGCTTACCTGAATCTTGGGGGATCCTTGCTTTATCCCAGCCGGAGGAACCTTCGCATTTAGTATGTCAAAAAGGTAATTTATGAGCAATGTAAACTCCTCCGTTCCAGTGCTGTCTGTGAAGCCAGGGACCTTTAGCTGCCGGTAAACCCCAAGTTCTATAGCAACACTCCGGCTGAAAAGCCGAAATAGAATTTTAGCATTTTTTAGCATTTCAAACAACTGCAAATACACACAGTCCTGCACAATGAGGCTTAGCTTGTCCCATGGGAATGAATGCACATGTAATGTGCTCATGTACAGTATTTATTTTGTACAACAGTGCACATGTAATTCGTAACATCAAAACGCCAACACCAGTCCCTAAAAGAGTAATGGCCTCTAGAGGAGGTTATAGTGGCAAAATGAGCGCCACAAATATCCTACCGCAAATTGATGGTTTGAAGCCTCTGGCTTCACAAGGTACTCTGTCAGTTTCGGCACGACTTAAATGTGGGCCTTCTTTTCTGCTTCAAACAGTCGCTCATAAGGCTGGTAGTTCGCTTGGTGCTCCCCAATCTGCAATGCAGATGGCCCACATTAATGCGATAATGGGAAAGCTTGTAAGCAAGATCAGGTATTCCAAGTAATAACACAATGGTTTGATTAGAGCATGGGCACACTTACCTGCCCGTACTTGTGCTTCATCATGCGATTTCTGACACGCTTGATAATATGCGGTACATCACACATAAAATGGAGAAATGCTCCATCAATGCATGGGTGAGCAATCTTGCACTGGGCACCAGCGAGTTTGCCACTGATGCCAAGGTGTGTCCACATTGACTTATTGTTTCCTCCGCCATTACTGATCACTGCTACCACTTTAACGCCATGCTCGTTCAACTCCAGCACCGTGTTCAAAACAACACCCATCCTGGTGCGGCACCTTTTATTGCCTAACTTGCAATAGGCTGAACCCATGACTCAAACATGGGGTTAAACATGATGACCAGAGCACGGTCTGCTAATTTGTTGGTGTCTGCTGTGGCGATGTCACCATAGTTGACGAAACCGTCAAACTTGCAGGAAACTGTTGAATTCCGTTGTTTCCCTGAGCTTGACCTCGTCAATTATTATGGTTCCGTACGTATGATGATCTCTTTCCAGTCATATGTACCTTGATGCCTTCAAGGGCAAATTTGTTCAAGCCGTACTCGCACGGCCGCCCCTTCAATAGCTGCACAAGGCAACTTGCACTAGGGAGGGGAAGGACCTTCATGTCCGATAGCGTTCTGTAGCACTTCGGACTTGTCAGCCGCAAAAGCAAGCACACCATGATCCAGTCAGACGTGTATCTATGACCGCAGGGTGATTTTGCTGCCTGTTGCACGACTGCTGTCCGAATGGCGACCTTCTGTATTTCAGGTAGGTCTTGCACAAGCTCGTCGAGGGATGTTGTGAACATGTCCCTCAGCTTCTCGCTGAGCCGCTTTGCTTCCCACTTTTTGCGCTCACGTGCTGTGGTGGCATGAATAAATCGCTTCCTAGCAGTAACATTCTGTTTCCACTTTCAGTTGAAAGCATTGCATTGTTGGTGAACTTTGAGTTAAAATAAATCGGGCCCGAAATCAAAATTCTGCTTCCTGTAGGCGCTACACTTTTCTTCGAATGCGCAATCATTTCAACGGCTTTTTCATGAAAGCATGTCTGTGTTCTACAAGCATTTACATAGGCAGTATCAGATGTCATCTCCAGCCAAAAAAATAATGTAGAATCGGGGGGGGGGGGTTACATGTGATCATCAGGCATGCTTGTTTGTGGTGGGGGACTTGGATAAACTTTTGACCAGTTGGTGTTCTTTAATGTGCACCAAATGCATAGTACACGAGCGTTTTTTGCATTTCACCCCCATTGAAATGTGGCCACTGCAGCTGGGATTTGATCCCGTGACATTGTGCCTTGCAGCGCAACACCATATACACAGCGTTGTTTTTCTCGAGTAACACCTGCTTTCTCGAGTAACAACGAAGTTAGATTTTGTTGGCTTAAGTGAACTCCAGTAACCTATAGTTCATTTCACAAGCTGCGTGCAGCACTCAGCCGACCACCCAATGAGCGCGCCTAACTCCGAGTTAGTAACTGATTGATATTCTTCTGCCTAGCTAATAGAAGCTGTGATGTCGAGAGAACTTCCTTTGAGCTGAGGTACGTTCAAAGATTGGACAGGTCTCGGAGGGAGACCAACTTGTTGCGCATGCCGATGACAATGTATGCTAACAAGGATGTGTAAAAAATCAATGACCAGCTTATCGAGAATAAAATGTTTTATTTCATTGTAGTTATCAATGTTCTTTACTGTCATTATTACTTATTAATTTCCAAACAAATAAGGAACCTTGGAGTATTTGGTAGAAAACTCTGATGTCCCCTCGATTACCACCTTGAAACAGATACCTAGTTTTAACGCGTTAATGTTAAGGAGCTCGTGATACCCTCCAATACAAAAAAAAATCAAGGGAAAAAAATTAATGTAATGTATTAGTACATTTGTAAGCTTAAACCGAAAAGAGCCAAATTTTGTAACGGTTCCACACAAAAAAAAAACATTTCTTCTGATTATCACCAGCCCCAGATTTTTACCCCCCAAATTAAAAAATATATAAAACCCGAAAGCGAACAACCCTACGTATACACTTAGCCACTACAGCTGGTTCCGAGCCAAAGCTTTCTCTTACACCTAGTCAAAGAAATTGCTCAGTTGATTTTGTCATCACACTTAATTAGCAAGTTTTGGAAATTGCTCAGATAACAGCACACTTTAAATACTTGCTCCGCTATATCGAGCATACAGATGGGAAATGGTCTATCCAAAAGGTGGGGAAAGTTTTGAAGCGGGATATTGCTCTTTCAACATGCACTCTTGCAGCGGCAATACAACGTGTTTGTTCCACATCCTGCGCGGCATTTGTGTTTCATGGCGTTCTCGGAATGGGGGTCTGTACACTGTCACTCCAGCAGGTAAATAGGGGAAAGTGAAGCCTTTATCGACCATAATGGCATCCCCTACTTCCAAAGAATCTAGAAGGTTACTACATCCAAGGATTGTCTTGTCGGATACAGATTTGCCCCAGAGACGAGACACTAACTCTATATAGCCGTCAGGGGTGCAGCGAACAAGTACTTCGTAGTGCTTATATGGGGAACAGGTCTCGCGCTGTGCACCTAGTGACGATGGACACTGGATCCTGACTTCTGTCACATCCAAAATCAGCCTGGTGTTTTCAAAGAAGCAGAAGGATCTTGGATGATGGGGCCTAATTTCATCTCGCGGTGGAATCGAAGTGATGGCTGCAAGCTCACGCTCAAGGAAATTAATCCAAGTAGCAAATGTCCGGCTCACTTGGCTTTCCGACATCATGCAGTTACGTGCTATTTCTTTTCTGGGCATACTGATCCTGAGGTGCAGAAGAACCAGGAAAAATTCAGTCGTAAGGCCACTTTCTTTAGGCTGACCATGTGTTTCACTGTCATTTTTCTTTGTCCAGCCCCAGTATGACATGCTATTTGCACATGGCTCCAAATATTCAATGAATGAAAAGCGTCATAGCTGGGGAGACCTGTATAGTACATACATGCTTTGGGTGACAGTTCAATTACATTAAGTGTAAGCATCTGGGAGCAAGCTTCGTCAAGCTTTCTCTCAAGAGAAGCATTCTTCCGCTCCAGTGTAGTAACTGTTTGGTGCAAAATTCCAAGCCGTTTCTCCAGGTCTTGAGCAATTGATTTCCAATGCTGGCTTTCAAGCAGTTGCAAATGTGTACGAATGGCAGTGAAAACAAATTCGACCTTATTTCACGACTGATCACTACTAAAGAAATTGAGGAATCAAGCACATTTTTATCTTTGCTACACATGCTTGGCAAGTGCAAGTCTCACACAGCACTGCTTCCATCCAGGTAACTTGACCAGCATTGCTATAAAAAAAGAAATTTCAGAACATATTGTCACGAGCCATGGCAAAGACAAAGACGTTGTAGTGGGGCTGGGTCAGAGGCTCTTCTGTCAGACTGAAACCTGCTGGAACCTGTGCGCTCTGTGCAGTCTTGACTAGACAAGCGCTAGCCGTTTACTGGTAATTAAATACTCCCCGTAACATCTTTTTGGTGGAGGTTGCGGGTTCTATTCCACTCGGCCCTGGATCTTCGGAGCGGACGCCATGTTTCTCCTGCCTCCATAGCTGAGGACAGTACGCAGTCATCGCAGCCCGCGCCCGCGGCTCCGGCAACCGTGGTCCTTTCGCAACCCCTCGACCCCGGCACGTTTTGCAGAACGGACAACAATGACGTCGACGATTGGCTCTTACTGTACGAGCGCGTCTGCAAGCACCACAGGTGGGATGAGACCCTAATGCTCGCCAACGTCATTTTTTTACCTACGGGGCATGGCTCGCGTGTGGTATAACACGCACGAAGAACTGACGAGTTGGGACGTCTGCAAGAAGATGCGCGCATTGTTTGGTCGATCGGCCGCTCGACAAATTACAGCCCGGCACGAGCTGGCGGCCAGAGCTCAGACGTCCACGGAAACGTACGTCGCATACATCCAATACGTGCTAGCTTTGTGCCGCACAATTGACAAAGACATGCCAGAGGCGGACAAGGTTGGCCACGTGTTGAAAGGCATAGCTGACGATGCCTTCAACATACTCCTGTGTAAGCACTGCACCACGGTTGACTCCATCATCACAGAATGCACGCGGTTTGAACAAGCAAAAAGCAGACGGATTACTCAGCGCTTTAACAGACTCCCGAACACAGCTGCGACCTCCTCGTGCGAAGATCCCATGACGCCCCCTCCGTTTTCGACGCCTAACCACTTGGCCAGGATTGTTCACCAGGAGCTCGAAGCCATGGCTCCAGCCGCTTATCAGGCACCTGGTCACGACCATTTGGTGACAATATCCCTCATTCAGGCCATCGTCCGTCAAGAGGTTGCAAATATGGGCGTCCTAGTTCCACAAGCCACCAGTTATGCTCCTCCGCCCATGTGCCCTTCCGGTCCTCCCACTGAACACCACGCCGCCCCAATTGTTGCTGCTGCCGCTTCTGCTCCCCGGTTCACACCCTGCTACCGAAACCCATCTGAGTGGAGGACACCTGACGATCGCCCAATCTGTTTTTCTTGCTCTCGCGTCGGCCACATTTCACGCCACTGCCGCAATCGTCGGAATTACCGACCAAGCTTCCCTGGTGACCGCTGCCAAGATCGTGGCCAGTACTATAGCACATCTCTTCTCAACGACCAATTTCCGGCCCGTGATCCTCACCGTCTCTTCGCGCTCTGAATCGACCTACGGCGATGTTGCCGCACAAGGACACTGGTCCAGCCGATCGCCGTCCCCTCAAATTCGCCAGTCGCGCTCCCCTCAATGCCGTCGCTCTCCTTCTCCGGCTTCCTCTGGCCACCACCCGGGAAACTAGCCAGTGCAGCTCCGGGAGGTGCACTGACGACAAGGACCGCAAAACCTCTATTGAACCCTACTTCCAGACGCAATTTGCTCGGTGTTCTCGTCGACGGTGTGCCCGTTACTGATCTCATTGATACTGGCGCCCACATATCTGTTCTGAGTTCTACGCTCCGACGCCGCCTACGCAAAGTGCTGACACCTGCCGTCTGCGAGTAGCTGACGGCACCCGAACACCGGTTCTTGGTATGTGCACTGCCCGCGTTACTATTGCCGGTCACCACACTTCAGTTCTTTTCGCTGTTCTAGACGCTTGCCCACATGATGTCATTCTCGGTATTGACTTCTTGAGCACCCACTCTGCCCTCATCGATTGTTCTACTGGCATTTTGCGGCTCGAACTGCCATTGTGTCCTGATTACGCCGCATCAAGTAACACTCGCCTACGTTCCATGGAGTTTCTACGACTACCCGCGCAGGCTGCTACCTACGTCCTTATGTCACCGTTATGTCACCACATATTCACCTGATGGTGAATATGTGGTCGCTCCCCTCACAGACCTGATCCTCTCGCGCAACATCGCGCTTCCTCATACCATAGTGGTTGTTGCCAACAATAGAACGCTGCTTCCAGTCCTCAACTTTTCTACTTCGACCCATGTTCTTCCTCAAGGAATTTCACTAGCCGAACTGTCACCTCTGGAAGAATGTACTGTTTCTGCATTCACTTCTGACGCTGAGCCCATGACCCAACCTGTCATACCGGCGCCAACCCAGGCACTTTTGGACAAAATGATATCCCCCGACCTCTTACCGTACCAAAGTGAAGCACTCCGTGGTGTCCTATTTTCGTACCTTGACGTATTTGATGTTGAGAACACTCCATTAGGCCGTACACAAGTCGTGGCCCACTGCATCGACACTGGAGACGCCAGCCCCCTTAACAAGCATCCTTACCGAGTGTCTCACTCTGAGCGCCAAGTCATCCAAAAGGAGGTTGATAAAATGCTTGATAAAGATGTGATAGAGCCTTCTTCTAGCCCCTGGGCATCCCCTGTAGTGCTTGTGAAAAAGGACAACAGCTGGCAGTTTTGCGTCGATTATCTCCATCTCAATCGGCTAACGAAGAAGGATGTGTATCCTCTTCCACGAATTGATGATGCACTTGACTGCCTCCATGGTGCCAAATATTTCTCGTCGCTAGACCTCCGCTCGGGATACTGGCAAATTGCCGTCGATGAGCGCGACCGCGAGAAGACCGCTTTCATCACACCCGACGGCCTCTACCAATTTAAGGTTATGCCTTTTGGGTTGTGTAATGCTCCTGCAACTTTTGAACGCATGATGGACACTCTTCTACGTGGTCTGAAATGGTCAACCTGTCTTTGTTATCTGGATGACGTAATCGTTTTCTCGCCCAGCTTTGACAGCCACCTCCCTCGTCTGTCGGCCATTCTCGACATATTTCGGCCTTCTGGCCTCCAGCTCAATTCATCTAAGTGTACCTTTGGGCGCCGCCAGATCAAATTACTTGGACACCTAGTCGACGCTACTGGCGTGCAACCGGACCCTGACAAGGTCCGTGCCGTCCGCGACTTCCCGGTTCCACGGTCCACGCAAGAAGTACGCAGTTTTCTTGGGCTCTGCTCCTACTTTCGCCGCTTTGTTCTCAACTTTGCGGACATTGCTCGACCCCTCATGGACCTACTCAAAAAGGATGCGGCCTTTTCTTGGGGCGTGGAACAAGCGACTGCCTTTGCGTCGTTGATTTCTGCCCTCACTTCACCACCTGTGCTGGCTCATTTTGACCCGGCTGCTAGAACAGAACTTCGCACCGACGCAAGCGGCCATGGCATTGGTGCTCTCCTTGCCCAAACACAGAACGAAGTCAACCGTGTGATCGCGTATGCTAGTCTTCTGTCACCGTCGGTGAAGAATTACACCATTACTGAGCGGGAGTGCCTAGCTCTCGTCTGGGCTGTCGCGAAATTCCGTCCATACCTATATGGACGGCCGTTCGTGGTCATAACAGACCATCATGCGCTCTGCTGGCTCTCGACACTTAAAGACCCCACAGGATGGCTCGGCCGTTGGGCATTACGGTTACAGGAGTACACGTTCTCGGTAGTGTACAAATCTGGCAAGTTACACAACGACGCCGACTGCCTCTCCCGCCATCCCGTTGAACCACCCGACTCCACTGAAACAGACCCCGACACCTATGTCTTGGCGATAACAGACTTCATCCATGTGGCCGACGAACAACGTAGAGATACATTGTTGCTCTCTATTATTGACCGTCTGCAATCCGGCACCATCGACCCTTCACTTAACATGTTCTTGCTTCAGGATAACGTTCTTTACCGCCGCAACATGCACCCTGACGGCGCAGAACTCCTGCTCGTTGTCCCGCATCATCTGCGCAGAGACGTCCTCGTTCAGTTTCATGACGCCCCCACTTCCGGGCACTTAGGCGTCTCGAGAACTTATGATCGCATAAGTTCTCGAGACGCCTAACGTTTTTTCTGGAAAGACGTTTTTTCTGGAAAGGCCTTTATCGGTCCATTCGCCGCTACGTAAAATCTTGTGACCTGTGTCAGCGTCGCAAGAAACTTGCGACCCCACCTGCTGGTCTACTTTAGCCAATTGACGTTCCAACCGAGCCGTTTTATCGAGTGAGCCTGGACTTGCTCGGTCCCTTTCCAATTTCCACGAAAGGCAACAAATGGATTGCAGTCGCTACGGAGTATACCACTCGATATGCAATTACTCGAGCGTTGCCAACCAGCTGCGCCACAGACGTAGCCGACTTCCTACTGTATGACGTCATCCTCCACCATGGTGCTCCACGTCACCTGGTCACAGATCGCGGTCGCTGCTTCCTCTCTCATGTGGTTGACGATCTACTTCGATCATGTGCTACTCACCACAACTTCATGACCTCATATCACCCTCAAACCATATCACCCTCAAACCCTCCTGCAGCAAAATTGCACCTCGACCCAGGTCGCTTGCGTCTGTTTGAATCACAAACTCCCTATTCAAGTTGGGCAGCTGCAACTCTGCCGTGCCAGCAAGCACCTTTGTGAGGCCGCGCAGTGCCGCCTCCTGCTCTTGACCCAAAGTCGAACGCTCGTCTTTCCTCAAGAGCTTCGTTAAAGGCACTTGCACTGCCACGCAGTCTGGAATGAATTGGCGATAAAAGTTCACCAATTCCAGAAAGCGTCTCAGTTCGCCATTATCTTTCGGCGATGGGTACCTCAGTATAGCCTGGAGATTCTCGTCACTCAGCAGAATGCACCCGTTGTCCAGCGTGAAACCCAACAACATTATTCTGGTCGCAGCTATCTGAGCTTTACTCTGGTTCAGCATGATACCCGCGGACCTCGGCCTGTCTAGGACGTCTCTCAAGTGGCGCAAGTGCTCGTTGAATGTTTTTGAATAAACCACTATGTCGTCGAGATATGCGAGAGCATGTTGCCACTTCGCATCTCCTAGAACTCGGTCCATCAACCTCTGATAAGTAGCAGGAGCTCCGACTAAGCCAAAATACATTCTTTTGAATTGAAAGAGCCCACGGTGACAAGTGAAAGCCGTTTCCTCTTTGTCACGCTTGTCCATTTCGACCTGAAAATATCCACGACTAGCATTTAGCGTTGTAAAGTACTTCGCCTGGCTAGGTTAGATACCAGACAGGAAATGGAGAGTAGAGGGTACGCATCCTTCTTCATAACTTCATTCAGCCTGCGGAAGTCTACACAAAGGCGATAAGTATCGTTCTTCTTCGGCACTAGAACTACCGGGAAGTCCCATGAGCTGTTCGACCTTTCTACAACGCCCGTGTCGAGTTTGTCTAAGGCACTGTCAAGTGCTTTAGTATATCGGACGAGTATATCGGCCGAGGATTACATTTCCACAGTGCAGCGTCACCCGTGTCTATCCTGTGCCTGACTAGTGTAGTGTGGCCCGGACGGTCCGTGAAAATTGCGTCATATTCATACAACAGCGATGACAGTCGTGCCCTTTCTCTCTCCTGCAGGCTGTTGACCTCTGACAAAAGTGGGTGCGCTGCCCCTTGCAACACTGTGGCACAATGTTGTGCCACCGTCTCTCCGTTGCTTTTATTGCCTTCACCAATTACTGTTCGCTCGCTCGGCTGTGGCTGGGTGTGGCTCGCTCGCACCGCGCCCGGAGACTGGCGTGTCTCCGCTGGCACGGGCGCTTTTGCGAAACGCTTCAAAGCACCCGTTCCGTTCTCTCGGTAACCTCCGCTGCCGATGTCTATCAAAATACCCGACTTGGCAAGAAAGTCTCGACATAAAATAACAGGCACTGACAGACCGGGAAGAGCGCTGCGTGTGGAGGTGGACGGTATGCTCGTGCCGTGAGGATGTCCCCTTGGATGCGCTTTGCTTCAGCGGCGAGCTCGTCTAGGTCTCTGAACCTACATCCCCTGAAGTAGGCCGCGAAAATCGGGTGCGCTTGCCGTGTGACGCGCTCGACTTTCTCGCTGTCGGTGGCGACAGGGCTTGCGAGACGATAAAGTTCGTCCATTGCTCGAACCTACTCCAGCAGGGACTCGTCCGGATGCTGGGTACGAAACTCCAACATCTCCTCAAACGCCACTTGTAGTTGGCCGAAAGAAATTCCTCGCGGAAGTTCGCGCGGAACTCTTCTACCGTGCGTATTCTGTGTCCGGCCAGTCAGAACCAACGAAGCCGCCTGCTCAGTCAGTGAAGCAGGGACCACGCGCGCGAGAAGCTCGGCTTCTGAAAGCCCTGTTTCTTGCTGATAATACTGCAGATGGTCGAGGTACTCGTTTGTACTAGTGCGATCGTGGTACCCTCTATAGGTAGGCATGTCTACCTTAATTCGTGGTCGCTTGCTCTGCGGCGAGGCCTGCATTGTGTTCTGCAGGGCGCCAGCTAAGCTCTGCATGACTTGCAGTGCATTCTGCAGCATTATTTCACTTGACGGAATACTACCGACGACCGGAGGTTCGGACACATCCGCAGCTTGCGTCGAACTATTTAGAGGCATATGTGCCTCTGTGTCCGCGGGGCAAGGCGGCGAGGCGCTTGGCATGTTACGCCTACTTTCAGGCCTAAACCCTGCCAACGTGGCATTTCTGCGATCCTGACTGTTCCACGTGAAACAATCAAAATTATAGCTACCGGCTTGTTTGGAAGCTGCTGCCGCGTTAGCACTAGGTCTCTGATTTTGTGCCGTTACATCCGACAACATGAACAAATGTGGAAAGTCAGACAAGCCTGTTTCCATTGTTTGCTGTAACTTCAGTAGTCCCAGCTCTAAAAAAACAGAAAGACTCGCCGTGTTGCCGAATTCAAACCACGTTGATAGCACCAAATATGGGGGTATTCCCTAACCCGTAGTGCGTGCAATCGTAGCTACTTAGGGTTCGGGCGAATAAGGCAACACGCGAGTCAACTCAGCAACGTTTATTGCTGCAGGCAATAAAGTACACTTGCAGAGGGAAGTCCGCTCTATATAATAAGTAATAAATAGGCTTGCCTCGTTGCATGTAGAAGTCACGCAAGCGAGGTCACTCACGGGTTGCAGTGGGTATAGGCTCCGCTTAGTGAAGTTTGCTGCGATTGCTGCACCATCTGTCGCGGAGCCGCCAACACGACGGCCAAAGCGCGTGGGGGTATTCGTAGGCGCGGCGTCGATGGTGCTGTTCGGTCTTTTCTGGCGTTGACAAGGTCATCCTTCAGCTCGACTAATTCTAATCCATCGACTGAAGCGTACAGAAGAGGAACAAGTGCCGGTACTGCTGCGTAAAAAAACTGCTACAGCCACGAAGGCCAGCCTGGCAGGAAATTGTACCGATTTCCTGACCGCCCGTGGGGAGCAAGAACGACGAAAAAGATGGATTGTTGCTGCTCGAAGAGTTAAGTAATTGTGAAAACAGCGTTTTCCTAGTGTCAATGTAAGCATATGCTTTAAGGTCTCGCCAGGTCTAGCTGCTTGAGGTTCTGCAACTGTATTTGTGTGTTTAGCGCGGATGGAAGTGTATGGAGCACGTTTTGCACAGCAAGCTTGCATAGCGCGAAATTTTACGCGCGAATTTGCCCCTCAAATGCTCTTGTAGGCTGCATGCGAATCTTTGTTGATTTGATTGCATGCTTGCAGTCCGGTAATTAACTGTTAAATTGCGTTTTTCTGTGATACTTTCAGCGAAGTAAGTAAACTCGGTTTGCATTGATTTTGGGGGTAGTGGTGGTGCGTGTAACATCTAAACTTCAAATGCCTTCACCAAGTGGCGCCTGCCGTGAGACTGCTCTTACTCGTCAGCGCTTTGTGGCGTGTTTGCCTCGTTTACCGTCTCGTGGAGAAGTCATTCGGTTACTGCATGTGCGCTCTTGCTTGCGCCCGCATGCATAGAGCACTGTGTCGTCGGTATGAACTGCGTAGTATTAGCAATCATGCTCCTCTTCTTTTCTTCGGCGAGAATGACAGCTCGCCATGGATGCCGAAGCAGACGAGCAGGATCTGCTCCAAACACTTCGTGAACGGCAGAGTAGCCAATAAAGGTAAAATCAACACCTAGAAACACTTCATTTATAGATTTGCAAGAATGCGTTTCTGCGCACGTCGGCCACGAAATGAACGAAATACTGTAAATAGCAGAGCTGCAGTTGGACATTTCTGTGACCACGCACCGGAATACCTGGCAACGTAGCAAAAACGACGTGTAATCACCGAATGTCGATTTCGGACTGTGCTCATTCAAATAACGTCGCGGTAGCATAATCTTCGTTTGAGCTAGTTGCAATGCATCACAAGCTCCCGTCCTGTTTGTGTTGTTCGTCTTCGTTTAACTTGCACCGCAGATTTTCCTCCAATAAGTCGTGGTAGTGTATGCGCTTCCGCTTATGCTTCAAAACCACTTGCTGATATAAAAATGCATGCATGTTCTCCCTACCTGCAAGGAAATGTCGTACACTTGTTTCCCTTGCTGAGAGTGACCGACGGCGCCCTCAAGTCGGCGCCGTCGGTGGCGGGTCACGGCGTAAACGTGGCCCGCCACATACAGCTTGTCTCCTTTGTCGAGTATAGGCGCACGAAAGTAATTTTCAATACAGCTTATCGGCTTAAAGCCACAAAACAACACACGCAACATTTTGAACGTCACGTGCGCGTTGAAACACGTTAAGTTGCTGCCGCAGGGCTCGGAGCGGCCGTCTCAGTGTTCCACATTCCTACCACCATTGGCGCTGCACGGCGTTTTGCCGTATTCGGTTCTAGCGTCCTCTGTTCACTGTACGGAGCCTATATCCGTAGGGGCAGGTCAGGTGTAGCGAGGTCAGAGAGCCCCGGAGGTCCTTCGGTCGCGCCCTTTTATACCTTTTTACCTTTTCGCGAGGGGAATGTCCTCCTCACTGGTCGGATACCTTCCCTCTTTCCGCCCGGGTACATGTGTCGCGAGAGGCGAGCGAGAACCGGGAGAAGGCAAAGTGCCCCTCTCTCGTGTCTGCCCGGCGAGGCCGGGCATACATGGGAGAAGGTGTCCGCCTCGTGCACTACGTGCGCATGTGACAAGCGTACGCAGGAGAAGATGGCAGCACGTGGTCCCCACAAAACACAGTATTATCTCAAAGCTCTGTTCATTTCGTGGGGAGAGGTTGATTGCTTGAAAGGAAAATGACGGCCCAAACATCGGTCATTTAAAATTCGTGGAGAATCTCCAGCATTGAAAGGTAAGCATGATGTCACACACTTCAGTGCATTTATGGTATTTCAACTCTTGTGGCAACGCAAGATCCACTTCCATTTCTCCTTCAATTTATGATTACTACACTTCAATAAAAACTACAAAAAAACTTCCCTTAGGCTTGTCCTTGGCTTCTTTATCAGTTGGCTTTCTATGGCTGTCTTAGAATGCAATTTAATCCAGATTTAGGGATAACTATTAAAGTTGGCCCAAAGAAACAGTATCAAAATTAATGACATCACAGTAAGCTGGTGCAGGGACTTCTAGGCAGTGTTACCACAAGTCTCATTTCTTGCACCTTTTCAAGCTTACTGACCTCATAACGAAAGTGTCCTTTTTGAAACTGTGGAAGACTAATTTACTGAAACAACTAAACCTGCTTTGCTCTTCAGTGCCCCTGTAAGCTTACAATGATGAAGTGAGCCAGGGATCCACAAAGTGAATCCACATTACCTTTTACCTAATAGTTGAAATATGTGCTGCCAGACTTTCGAGGATAGACGATTGCAACATGCTTGCCATCAACAACTCCCAAGCAGTTGGGGAACTGCCACCGCGAGGCAAAGCCTTCAGCAACATGTGCCCAGTCTGCTCTAGTAGGTGTCTAGAAGTATAGCAAACTGGTAATTCAGTGAGCCAAATAAGATCTGCTTTTGCGAAATGGATCACGTGATAAAGGTGTATTACATTTGAAACACAGATGCTATAAACAGTGGGAAGACAAGAAAGGCCTGAGCCTAGAACCATTTTTTTTTTACAATATAAGAGATTTGTCTTTATCGGTGCAACAACTGCTTTTATCAGCAACATTTATGCAAGTCACTTCTCCACAGGGTCCAGGAGTATAAGCTGATATGTTAGAGCACCTTGAGGGCCAGGTAAGGGAACCGAACGTTAAAAATGGAAAACAATTGTGTGTGAGTAGCTACGAAAAGGATACACTTAGGAATAGGTTGTCCAGCTGTCTAATATTCCAGTGGTTTAGCCCATTGGACCCTTGTACTAGCAAGTCATTTGCTGATTATCCCCGATTAGGTACATGTATCACAAGCACTCTGTCAGCTGTTCATGCACAACAAACAGCTGAATTCTCAGAAGCGGATTCATTTATAATTTTATTCATTCATTTTATTGTTCATAGCTCTTGAAACTTGGTTTATCCGAAGTTATCAGACATTGAGGTCTATCCTTTCATTCTTTATTCAAAATTCCTCTTAGTAATCCAAGTGTATATAATAAGTATAAGTTTATTTTCCAGGTTCAACTGGAGGGTTTTCTGGCAAAAAGCTGCATGCGCAGCTTGACTGTGTCCAGAAAACCCCTAAAGCTTCTCTTTCCCTTCTCTTTCCCTCCGATACATCTTCTCTGTGACCACTCACTGATGGCATTTGTCTATTTAAGTAGCACGACCAATGGGCCCACATAGCACCTTTTCCTGCCCTTCCACCCCCTGTTTCATTTGGCTACAGAAACCAGGATCAATGGGCCGTTCAGTTTCTTAAAAATGTTTTGTGTGTGCTAAATATTATAACACTTTAAAATGCCTTACCACAAATTACAGTCATGGTAGCTTTGTACTTGACATATAAAATGTGTACCTTCCCAAGTAGCACCCAAACATTACATAAACGTTACTTTTATGCTCTGCTTTAATGTTCAAATGATGTTAATGTCATTTTTATTAATGTTATCCTAATGTTATGAAAAAATGATGTGATAACGTTTCCATTAACATGAAGCAAACACTCCAAAAATGTTCTTAAAGTGTATGCAGAACATTAAGGTAAACATTAAATTGATGTTACAAGTAACAGCTTAAAAATATTAATGGAACATTCATGCATTGTTGTAAATGATGCTTATGCAGCACCGAAAGCAAGTCGGAGTCTTTTAAACTGAAAAGAAAGATGCACTGTAAATCATATCTGCAATTATATGTATCCTCAACTTGCAGTACATTCCCAAGTATGTTATGCATGTAACTCAACTTGTGTTTGCAGCCTATATATGCATGAACAGAAGCAGTCTGATTCACAGTGCACTCCTTTTGGCAGTTTAATTAAAGACCCTCATTTTGTAGTATTAATTCAGCTCTACTGCATGTCTTCATAAAACCTTTATTGCACATACAGTTGTAACACAGCAGCAGGTAAATTCGAAATTCAACCCACAGATGACTTTGACTGCATTCTTCCCTGCAAAAACAAAAGAAAGTTATCTAGAAACCACCACAGATAAGCAAAAAAGAAAGTTTGATAGCAACTTATACCAAGACACCGAAGACCGATGCACAGCGATTGTGCACATTAGAAGGCGCAAATTGTGTCACCTTCAAATCGCTTCGCTAAGTACTTTCTGGAAGCAGCTGTTAAGACTTCAATGTGGACTGACCACCAATTATAATTGCTGCTGACACTGCTTTGCAATGCTGGTTGCTACCTTGCTGATTTTCCTTCGTTTAATACTGCTGTTCTACTTCCTTCTTGATGGCATTCATTTTAAAAGGAGGAAAACTAGTATTAAAGAAATGTTCACATGTAACCAATTACACTGGTTATGCAGTACTCACATGACTGCATTTTGTTTTTATTTTAATCTAATCTAATTAATTTAACCAGACTACTTCGATAGATTCTGCCCAAACTATGAACTGGGAACCCGAGTTCGTAAGAGCAGGTGTTAGACAACATTACAGCAATCCCACACTTCAGCGGCTTTGGGTGCGCTCATTCTTGAACTTCACATACTTTTTTGGTAAGCAGAACCAACATACATGGTTCCAAAAAATCTGCAAGATGGTTTTCAGCAATTAAACGCAATTGTGCTCTCATGTCATGTGAAGACTATACACCATTGCTTTCTGAATATTTTAAGGATATTTAGTTCTCTTAGCGGTCATTCTTACATCATAGCATCCCATGCACATGGGATGGCATATCATGCATCTACAAGTAAGCAGCTTAGTATTTGTTTTTGAACAGCCCTTTTTCAAACAAAGCTTGCATTGCATTACAGATTTCTATGGCAACGTAGTCATGCAAACACTATCATCACCAATGGCTCGAGCGTCGTCTCCTTTCGGAGCTGGCTCGTGCTTGGCACACACCATGCCTCTGGCATTCGTCATCTGCTTCCACAGATGGCTGCATTGCCGCTAGTCATTCCAAGGCAGAATTTTACTTCTGTCCTCGTAATGGGGAGGCCACATTTACGGGGGTATAAGCCATTGCTTAAGGGGGTATGTGTCATTCATTGTCGTGCATAAGGGACAGATTTGAAGCAATGGAAAGGTCAGTCCCTCGGTGCAACAGCACTCTACCACTGGTCACATGTTGTGTGTTACCCCGAGGAACAGGCAGCGTTCAACGAGCGGGGCAAGAACTTGCCCGTGAAAGTGCTCGCTGCGGGTAGAAGACCCCGAGCTCATAGAACGGAAATGTAAAGTAGTACACAAGGGAATGTCCGGTGCAACTAGGATAAGCTTCGCTTATCCCCATTTTCCAGTAGAGGAAGGGTCTTTTCTAGGAACGCCGTGTTTGTTTCGGCCTGTCCATCAAGAATTGTCAAATACCTCCTAAACTTTAAATGAGCAAGTTCAAAATTTTCAAGAATGAAACTGTCGTATATTGTGTAAATCCTGCTCTTACAAACTCATGGCAAGACTGGATGGACGAGAGGTTCAATAGTCAATTGTCAGGTTAGGTTAGCGACGTGTTAGCAAATAATCTTCTAGGAAGATTCTGGGAAATAGCGCTCCAGGGAGCATCAGCAATGAGAAAAAAACAGGCATAAAATACTTTCTTACGTGCATCATACTCCGTTAGAATGAAAAATATTGCATTGAAACACAATGAAACCACATTACTTGTTTCATGACCTGCCAGACAGAGGCAGTTTATAATTAGGACAAAAAAGTCAGTACATGTCCGACAGTGTAAGACATGCCGACACCAGAGCTGTTCGTACCGCAAATGCATCTGCTTCCTAAGGTTTGATGAAACCAACACTTTTCACCAACATGCAGATCAGTTAATACAGCTAATACTGCATGTAGATGTCGAAGCTGAATATAATGATTGACGTTGCTTGCAAGTACAAAGTCAGAAAAGGTAATGATCACGATGTGTGAGAGTACAGCTCTAAAATCATAAAGACAAGGGAAGGGCAAAAAACATTAATGGCCACATGCTTCAAAAATCTCTATGAAGGGCAATAACGAAATTAAGTTCTTGCTTGCCTTAGATGAAGTCAGCCGTGCATTGGCAAAGCGCAGCCAATCCCCAATCACTCGGCTGATTTCATCATCAGTTGCGTTGCGAGTTGTACGTACAGCCGTTGGAAACAAAGTGCATAGCAATCAGGACCACAGAAGTGACCATAAATATTTTTAAAGAATAACAGACGAGCACACAATTTCGTAGCAAAATTTCATTCCTCTGACCAAATATAAGGCGAACAATGTTGAGAGCTTTTCAGCCCATTTCTTGCCCTTCCTTCCTGTGTAACTGTATAGGACAGCAACTTCATCAATGATCAGTCTTTTTAGTATTCTTTTCGTTGTTGTGGCAACATCCGAACCGCCAATTTGACCCAGTTTCTTCACCTTGAATGAAAAGATATTGAGTACAGATTAGGTGATTTCGTTACTGTGCTGGAGAGGTGGGAGTCATTTTACAGTATTATATTTCAGAACATAATTCTTTAACTGGGCAACAGCACCTGCAATGAACAGAAAGACTTACTAGTGCTGGAAAGATGCTCTTGTTCTCAAGGCTTGCCTCTAATCTTTCTAGGTCGTCATTAGTCTGAACGGGATATGCCGGCATGTCTTGTGGCTCTACTGGCTCGTCGATTGGTGTGGCAACATTACTCATTCTTTGCTCAATTCTGGCCAGAATCGTGGAGTGCGATGCCAGCTGCATCGTGACATACTCGAGCTCACTCAGAGGTTTTACCAGAGCTAATAAAAAGAAAAACATTTTCAATGTTAGTGCACTGTCAGCCAATTTCGCAACACAACACATGGCCACAGATAAAGATGGAAAATAAATGCTGGCACAGCGGTTCCTGGCAATGTTTCCAGTTAACTCAATGGTAAACAATTCAATGGCTCATGATCAGACTAGACAAAAACATAAAAGGTTATGGGTGCAATTCGCTGCTTGCACAAGATCTATAAATTTTTAACTTCTTAAATAATTCAAGCATGACAAACGTAAAAAAGCGTTGATTGCATGTTGCGCGCAGCTGATAAGAAAATTGCAGAAAATTTAGTTATGAAGATTGTGACAAGCAGTAATATCAGTAATGTGTTTTGTCCTTAGCAAAAAAAAAAGCAAGTGATTTGGCAAGGCTACAGGGCAGACTAGGAATAATATCAATGGCTGGACAGCCAGTTATGCAGATAAGCTGTAACAGTAAGGATAGCAATATGAAACCTTTTAAAGGTGCACAAAAAGGATCATAACCAGCTGATGGCATGCAGTTACAATGAACAGATCCTTCGTTGAAAAAGTTAGGCGTGCTGACGCTAAAGAGAAGAGAAAACAGACAACACAAATGACTTCAAACTAGTTGATAGTGTGTGTTTATTCTTTTTTGTCCATGTCCGTATGCCCAACCCTTTCTACGATGAGCCCCTACCAACTTGCTCAAGTTCCTGTCATTCTAAGAACAGATCCTTGGCAGCTATTTTGTAGCATTCGACACTCCACCCAGGCCAGAGTGTTGCTTGATCACTCAGGAACGTGAAGAGTGCTGGAAGGCAATATCATGAAAAGGCATCGCTACGAAATCACGACCCTTGTTTTTGAGATTCATTGCATCATAACTGCCATTTCCGCAGTGATGGCATTCGGAACACGCATTTGTCGGCCTTCCTTGCTTGCGTATAGTTGGAGACAAATGGCCATGACCTGCAACATAGGCACGAGAAAATCCACGAGTTCACAGTTTTTAAATTTAAAAGTGTCAAGCTCATCAAGTAATAAATTCCAGAAACAGCACAAAAGAAGCTCATAGACTGCCTGAGTATTTGACCTGAACTTACCTCCAATCTGGGCACTCGGTTCTAAACTTTCCGTGTCCTGCCTGATTCTAATTGTAGATGCTGGGCCGACCCTATGTTTTGAAACTGGTGACTTTGGGGTGCCAGTGATGAAATGAGTGATGTCAGTGTCTTGAATAGGCTGGCTTTCATCAGGACTCCCGGAAGAGTTGCCATCCAGTGGCCTTGGACATAGCCGTGCTCTCTTAGGTTCATTTCTGGCCTTATTTTTCTGCTGATACCATCCAAAGTCAAATGACCATGACCCGCAACATATGCATGAGAAACTATGTGAGTTCATAGTTTTAAATTTAAAAAATGTAAAGATTATCAAAAAAAGTTGTCGCAGTTTCACCTGAAAGGCAAAGCATCAATTGCGACAGCAAATTTGTAGAGAGCTATGCGGAGTAATGATAGTGGCTTTATCAGCTGTATAAACGTGGACATGCAGCAGCACTGGCAACACGAAGAACTGTTGTCGACGCCGTCGGCGTTTTGCCCGCGTTCGCACAAAATGCGTGCGGCGTTGGTGACTGTTTCCGGAGCCTCTTATATAAATAGGCACTTGGTGCCGCAGCTAAACGTCGTCTCCCTTCCCCCCCCCCCTCCCGGCCTTTCGCGCGTCGGAAGAAGGCGCGTTTGCTCTACATATATGGCGATTGTAATAGAGGAGACGCCTACTTCTGCAGCCCTTAAGGGAGCACGGCGCAGAACGCGTGTTTGTTCTCCGCCATGGGTTCACTCCCCGTGAAAGGCGCATCCCTCGCGCCCTTTCACTCGCACATACAGCGTTCGGCGGCGCGCGGCAACGACTTCATCTCCATTGACGTCATACGGAACCTCATGGCGACGGCAGAAATCTGCTTTGGAGTGCCCATATAATTGCTATCGCAATAAAATAATTTCCAGGAACAGCACAAGAAGCACATGGCTTTCTCGGGCAGTTCCCCTAAACTTACCTCCACCCTGGGCACTGGGTCCTGAAATGTCGGTGTCCTCCATGCGTCTTGAAGCTGGTCACTTTGGTGTGACAGCAATGAATGCCTTGATGCCACTGTCCTGAAGCTCCTGCTGGCTTTCATCATCACTCTCGCTATCAGATGTGTAGCCATCGAGAGGCCTTGGTGGTCACAGAACTCTTGCTAGACGCCTCATCCTCAGAGGTCTAACCTTTAACTTGGTTTTCCGCCTTTGCTTCATGCCTGCATGCCACCTCGTAAATGTCTGAGGAAGAATATGTATTCAGGTGTAAATATATATCTAGTCTTTGCCTCCGTAACTGAAGCACAAGACGCACAGAAACAGAAAAAAAAGGCAAAAGAGCAAGCACACTATATAAGGATGTATTCATATTATGTAGGTGTATTGCAGTTTGAAGGTGGCAAGTGAGCAGCTTTTTAATGAAGAGGAAGTTTGTTATGTAAAATAAAAAATCGGCTAGCTTTGCACGGTGTTGCTGTTACAAGGCTAAAGGCACAGCGAAGCTGATTGGCACCTAGCTGGTCCTGGCCTTACGGGTTGTGCTCTTCCGGAATTTATTTATTATTGATTGATTATTAATTAGCTGTTGATTGGCTATCGCAAGTTATTGGCCAAGTATACGGGCTAGGCTAAGCACTACCAAAGTCATTCCCAGCATTTTCCGGAAGCGTGCTCGCACTTTTGATCTTATTACTCATGATAATGATAATTTCTTTTCGCGCGTCTCGAACTTAAGGCTGTCACTGTGCACTGCATAGCACAGCTTGCAACGCTAACACCGTGTTCCACCACGTTGCAATGCCGACAACGCATTCCAGCAGATCCGCTCCGTGAATTCGTCTCACTGTCTGTCACTCTAATTTTCTTTCTCTGTCCCGAGCATAGCACGCAAAACCTCTTCACCTCGCAGAGCATTTGCACAAGCGCATGCGAATCCGCCAGCTGTGGATGAAGATGAGGACAACGCTCGAACGCAATCATACGGTTCACATAAATGCATGTTCTGCACGCGAGACTGTGCAGCCTAGTGGTTAGGTCGCTCGCTTTGGGACCATGGGTTCGAAACGTGCCTCGGCAAGAAAGTTTCTTTTATTTATTTTTTCATTGCTGATGATGATAGTTCTTTGACATGGCACACACATTACGGCCGACTTAAACAGCTCTGCTGTTAATAAAGATAAGGATGATGATGGCCGCCTTAAATTCATGAAGCAGGACCTACTTGCAGTTAATTGCAACAATTACTTATAGCGCCAATTGCTCAAATGGTCATTAAGAAAAGAAAGTTCAATTGGCATCTCCATATAAATGTCTTGCAAAGAGAAAAACCCCAACAATATAAACACCCGCCCACGTATCAGAACAAAAATTACCTGTAGTAGACAAAACAGCACATTGATACTGGGTCCAGTGCGTCTCAGATTCAACTTGGTTTTTTATGGCTGTGGTCACTCGCATTGTACTTCTGTGTGGTGGCCAAAATACATTGTTGTTGTGGACCCATGTTAATGGGACTGCAGCAATGTCATTAGTTTCCTTGAACAGGACAACTGAATACATCTGGAAATATTAAGCAACACTATTAATTGCAAGAACTAACAGCGCAGAACAACAGGACGAAGGGAGAGCGCAGACATGGGCGCTGACTAACAACCATATGTGTTTATTGCTTCAGTTGTCGTGCATAAGTACACCACCACTATCACAGGGAATAGCTACTTAAAATTAAAACACATTAAATAATAGGTTGTATGATAACTCTGCTTGCAACAGGCTTTCTGTGTATGTGCACTTGAGCATGCATGCATCTGTATAAATGCGACCAAGTGGCATATTTTCAACGGTACCAAGAGCATAGACTAACTGCATATTGATATTGGATGAACCTATACAATGATTCTACAATGGACGTTTGTTACAGCAAGGTCAATTGGTATTAAGTGCCAGTGCGTTAGCTTACCTTCATGACATAGTCCTTGAGTCGTGCCCAGAGAGCAAGACATGACACCAATGCATAAACGTGCCATCTCAATTCCTACCAGGTACGCCAATGCAATTGGTGGAATATTTTGCCCTGATGCCGGGTAACTGCAACAACAAAGGAGTAAATGTAAGCAAAAGGTAGTTTTGAATCTTGCATCTCTGGCTATGCTGAGCTGCATGCTTTCACTAAAAATCTACTAACTTCAAGGCTATAGCCAGCCGTTCGCCAGGTTCCATGGGGTGCCTGGAGACATGGCACCGTGTCAAGTCTGCTGACACAAAAGCCAACAATGTGTCGAATAGCGCTGGTGTCATTCGAAAGAACTTGAGAAAAAAAAACCATAGTCCCCTTCACGCATACGACACATCTGTTGACAAAAGCAGATTTGAGAGAAAGTTATGCTGAACTAAACCGTTTCCGACAAAATTGAAATGGATACAAGTGCGTATATTTTAGCCTATTCACTTGATCATTCATTATTCTTTTATCCAATTATCAAAATTATAATAAAATATATAAATTAGGATGCCTGCAAATGCCACATTTTAAATGTGATAAATAATCTTGGTTTCCTTTTTTAAAGTTTTTTTATCAATATTGCATCACGACTAAATATATTTGACTACTACGAGTATTGGAGTTTGTCTAGGAAAGTAGGCATGCATGCGGAGCAGCCGTTCATTGGCTATTTCATGTGTCTGCTGCTACGCCAGCATAACCTGAAGTATTCAATGCATTAATAAAACTGGTGCTCCAAATAAACGATTATTAGAGCAGAAAGCTGAGTTATTACATGGAAGTGTGCATACATGTGCAACTATTCTTGCTGAGTTAGTATTTACAATATTGAGCTATGGGCTGATATGCGCATTTCTAAATCTCAGGGGAAACTCTCTACACTTGTCACAAAGGCATATTCTGCAGTTTTGTAGTAGCACCAATTGTTCAGGGTGAAATATTTGCACTGTGACATCTTGCATGAAGCTCCATGTGTGAAATTTATATTTTAACAGAATTGGTGTTCCCACAAAGTGTGATGGTTTTGCGCTTGTAAACAGCATGTCATGCATTGCACGAAGTGATGTCTTCTGTCAAAGGGAAGACTGATATGTGTGGCTCTCAAATGCAAGTGCCAGCTCAAGTTCTGTCAGTGAACTTCACAGGTATGCAGCAATGCCACTAACCACAAGTACTATGCTGCAAAGATGGGTGAATCTGCACATTCAAGAGTAGTAATTTACTATGTAATCCATGTTTCGTTTAAGAGAAACCTTTATTAAAGGCTCAGCTGTGATGCTGCCTATTCAAATGCATGTAAAAAAAAGGCGAAAGCTTGCACTAGGCCGTGTAAAGCTCAACACACAGCGAAGCTGGCTGAAATACTGACACCGCGTTGCCCACATTGATCAAGTCAAGCCTTGATCTTGCTCTTCGTGACCAAACCGGACTTGTAAACGGGCTTTCCGAGCAGTCACCGCTTGAGATGCACCTCGTTCGCCGCATCGTCCAGCACGCTGCGCGGTAGCGATCGCACCGTCTTCTGAACGTCGATCGGAACGTTGACTATCTGGCCCTTTATGTCGTACTGCCCTCCACTGTGCGTAAGCCGTCTTATGTTCATGAAGGGGAGGGGCGGCGACACCGTGCGTTCAACCTCGTTCAGTAGGGGCAGCAACGCAAGTTTCTGTGGGTACACGAAGCCGTTCGCCGTGCTAAACTGGGGAAGCTTGCCCAGGAGTAGCGAGTCGCGACATGTCTTGCAAAGCTTGGCTTCGTCGGGGTTGGCTTCGCCGGGAAACGCTTCCCGTAGGATCCGCACGACAGTGCCCCGCTTTTCGCAGTCGCGCACAGAGCTCAGTGTAGACAAGTTCGAGTCAAACCACAGCCAATCGCACACTCAACAACTGTGACCAAACTCGCTGTTCAGAAACTCATGGGCAAACCGTCCGTCAGCACCTCCTGTGGCGTTCCGAACTTGTCGCTGGAAATTCTCCGTCACCCGCAGGCCCAGGTCATTTTGGTGTCGCTTCTACATGCACTAACAAAGTCACTTGTTTTCACGGGCTTGCAGCTCTGTATCTTCCACAATTCGCTGTCGCTTGGCTGCCGCTTCACCAGCACGATACTCGGGGTACCCCCGAAGCCGTCGCATCCATTTGCGAGTAGCGGCGCAGCGGTTTTCGCGCCGCGCTTCCTTTTCTTCGGGAGTGACCTCTTCTTCTGTCGCCCCATCTTTGTCGTCGGAGGCTGTTATATGGGGTACAAAAGCAGGGCTGCTTTTATACCCCTGTGGTGACGTCACGGCTTAGCTCCGCATCTGCGCATGCGCGGCCAGGGGAAAGCTACGGCAAAGCAGTGCCATCGCGGCTAGTGCAGCTGTGGCTACTGTGGCGGAGGTGCAGCTGGGGCAAGGCGTTGCTAGGCGACGCATGGTGACGTCATTGCCAGGCAGAGGTGTTGTGGCGCACTCGTAACGGAGGAGCCTCGAGCTTTAACAGTTTCGCTGTTAAAAGGCCTTTCAGCACACATGCTAAACATTATGCCTTATGGCAAGTATAATCATGTAAGTCAAGTGTGTTGCAACATACTTTGGACACAAGTCACACGTGAGAGTTTGTTTCTTGTTGGGCACTTTTGCCTCCTTCAGTACTAAATTTTTCAAAGCTGCTTCTTTATGAAGATTTTATATGTGCTTCAAACGTATCCAAAATTTTTTCATGTATTATGTATTCAAAAAGGTGTTGAGTCCACACACTACAGCCAAATGCCTTTGGAAGCTCTCTGTCAAGTGCCTCGGCATGGTCAACTGAGTACTGCTTTTGAGCACAGTCACTTGGTCAGGAGCTTCACCCCATTAGGAATTTCGTTACTGGCTGGGTTTTGCTTAGTTGCATGGAGCAGCAACTTCAATAGTGGCCTGCCCCTTTTTCGTGATTATTAATGTGATCTTTTGCTAGTGTTCATACGAGTTTCTGTTCAGGTGAGGCACATTATGCCCTCTACCGCACAGGTGAAAACGAGTAGTCCTTCCCATATTTCATAAATTTTATGTTGCAAAGCTCTGACCCACAATGGCAGCTGCATGGCTGTGGCATGCACTGCTGAGCTGTGGACGCAGGGAACTGCAACGTGGACAGAGTGTATTCTTCACGTTCTTAAACTCGTGGTCGTCACAAAACATGACGCCTGTTGCCAGCTACACAGCATGTATACAGCCTTAGGTGGTTTGCGTGTATATGCCTCCCCTCAGCAGTTTTGACATACGAGTGCTGTATGTACTTTTCCTTCATCGTGCACCGTCCTCGCTACTTTGGGTTACACCTTACCAAGGCTGTTACTATGTAACACAAGTGCCTGGCCTCTTCGCTGTAATTCCTTTTTCATTGTGTGCGGATTGTACCAAGTGGTGTATGCCCTCTGCTGGTTTGCAGCCATCTCTAGCTGCCTTTTAGTTGCCTCAAATACTCCGAAGGTTTGTCTGAGACTGACGCATTTGCCACCTGTTCTCCTGACCGTGTTCTTTTCAATATGGCAAGGGGACCGACTGGTTCTTTCCCATGCATTGTGCCGAATGGGGACACACCTGTAGTATTAAGGAGACAGCCTTTAATGGCTCATACTCGTGGCGTTCGACCATCTGTCCATCCAGCCCTGGAACGGTGCCAGCTGTGGCCTCTCCTCCTTACACTCTCTCAGCTATCACATGATGGCACAGCGGCGCGTGCGGCAACGCTCCTTCGTCAGACGTCTCATTGCAGCAGTCGAGTTAGTCGGATGGCTCCCAAGCGGCCCGGTGATGATTCCACAGCAAGCGGTTCGGAGAAGTGCCCCAGGAATGTGAATTCCCCCGATACCAAACACCAGAAGAAGAATGAGTGAGTGCGCATGCGGCAGTAGTCAGTCGAATAGGCACAGGCTTTTGCCGAACACAGTTTGGAATTTACAAAGTGTCCTTGCAACAGAAACAGCACAAACTTATCACATTGCCTCCCATGTTCACTGATAACTGGTCTTTTTGAACAGTGTTCCCACGCCCTGTTGCTTTTCAGGTGGTCAGGTGTGGGTGGGGAACAGCCGAGGCTAGTGAGGAAATTATTAGTAAGCGCAGTGTAAAAGTCGTCCCACAGTCAGTCTGCAAACTAGCTCCAGTATCTGGGTTCAACTGAAAACTTCCAACAGCGCATCACAGGTGGCCTTGGCTGCTAATGACCTGAGGCACACTACCTCCAGCCACAGTGTGCAAAGGTTTATTTTGCAGAAATCGTAGCAACAGCCGAGACTGGTCGTGGACCGAACCCCATTACATCAAAGTAGGTCTTCTGAAAAGGATACCGCAGCCTTACTAGAGGCATGACAGGCACTCAGTCAAGGTGCTTTTTGTTAGCCCCGATTCAACACATGTGACAAATGTTGTAATAATGCTGGACATCCTTTTCGACTCCTGGCTAGAAGAAGCTGCATCTATCTGCGCCCTCCAGAAAATAGGGTCAATCTTTTGTTCCCCACGCAACATTTTGATATCACCTCTCGCTGTACTTGAATTACTGCAATATTCTGCCCATTCTCAATCTGCATCTGAGCGCGATGTATCAGGTATCTACCACATCTGCAACTGGCTATTCCGGAATCACACTTTTCCATTTCTAGAAATGTCACTAGTTTTTCATTTTCGCTTGCCAGGCATTTCATTTTTAGTGGCTCGGGAAACTCATCCCAATCTTGCTGAAGCGTGCTCCAGTCCTCTTGGGAGCTGGCAGTTTGCACTCACACTTAGTCTATCAGTGAGTGCGCACAATACTGATGTCGCCTTGCAAATATGGCGGGAGCTCTACTAGCTTTGCCTGGTTTTCCGATTTCTACACAGAGGTTTACACTGCCTTGCAATCACATTAATTCCTCATTCATGGCGCTTTCGCAAAGTGCTGTTCCACTCCCATGTTCACTATTGCTTCATTGCCCTATCCCTATAAATAAGTTACGTACCACAAGCGGTCGTCTGCAGCCATATTACCGATTGAGACATGAGTGGTGAGTCTGTCTGTTCAGGCGGGGCGGACATTTGTGTCAGCTTTTCTCAAACGTGTGGACAGTTCAGCCTAATGTGTCTGGATTACCCCTACTCAAAGCAGTTGGTTTGCCTTTGCTAGTTTCCTGGGCGGTAGGGAGGCTTCTGTTTCTTACTCTGCCCCCAAGTGCAATACTAGCCCATAGTGGATATAGTTGTCCATTGTCTTTTTAGAGCCCGTACCTCTGTTGCTACGCTGTTGTTTCTTAAGTACATCTCCGCTGCCGTGAGCATCTTTAAATGTTGTTAAGCCTGGTGATTTCAGTGGCTTTGTACCACCCTGCCTCCTTTGCAGCCTGAGGTCATTACTCTGACCGTCGTCACCCTGCGTCTCACTCTGCAGTGTGATTATGCTCCATCTCATAAGCTGTTGTCAGCACTGCCGAAGGTACGAGGCGTACACAGGCACATCAAATATAAAGATATTTGATGTGCTTAAAAGTGATAAATACACTGAGTGCTATCAAGCATACATAAATAGCATACTTCACTATAATACCTTGCTCTGCTCAGCCTGTAGATACTCTATGAGCAGTCGGCATGCTGTTCCCAGGGAAGGGACGCATGAAATCTTGACACAGCTGGAACACATTGTCCCCCACAGGCACAGCACAAGCAGTCTTGGCAGCTGGGGAATGTTCAAATAATTGCTGGCCATGTGCCGTTCAAATCATGGAGCCTTAAAGACGCCACCATCACTGTGACAACTGGACGCACCTACATCCACCATCAAGAATTTGTAGTTGACATCCACAACAGCCATTAAAACTATTGAGAATGTTTTTTTGAAAAAAAAAAGCTCTACAAGCAGGTTTTCAATAGAGGTAAACTATAGTTTTAGCATGATTTAGTGTAGGTCCCTTACAGGGACAGAAAATGCATCTGGCTGTGACAAACGCCTGCTTGGCCAGCATCGACTTTACGCCAAGCAGCACCTCCTTCGTGCTTGAGCTCGTGTTTCAGAAGCAGACATGCATGAAAACACTGATAAGTCAATGACCTACGCCGTGCACACTTAGCCAATACATACCTTGTAGTTGCAGTAATTACTTCCTGTATTGGGTGGTGCCTAATTTCAGTGTGCTTTCCGTCCACTGCTCCGAGGCAATTAGGAAAAGTCCACCTCTTCAAAATTTTGGGCAACCTTCAGCCACCCTTTGTGCTCTGGCACCTTAAAATGGTACAAAAACAAAATGTGTAGGCTACAGTACAGTCATTTCAGCAATCTTGTAACACATTCTGTTGTGGACGTGCTGTAGAAGCAGCCATTCAGTAGTACATTTAGCAGGAAAGAGCAAAATCTGACTTGTTAGTAGGCAGTCTAAGCACTCTCTCTTAACAGTTGGCACAGAAATTATGCACCTAAACACATCACAACACAACTAAGAATAAACTACAAACAACGTAGTTATTGTGTTGTTGCTCTTGTTTTGGCAGTAGACATTGAAGGAACATTTATTGCACTCTTAGGAAAATTGTGTGTTTAGGGTTTGCCAAAGCACTCTGCATGTCAGATGAATGATTCTCTCACAGGTCTTGGGTGAAATCCTAAAGGCCATGGCCACATCTTTTATGGCACTGCCTGATGAAAGATACCTCCGCACAAGATTGAAACACTTTATGAAGTGTGCTCTACAATTTCCCGCATTTGAAAATTTACCACAAAGTTATAGTAAGCCTGTTTTCAGACTGTAGGGGCTCACGACAGATGCACCTTTGTTAGTTGTTCACGAACAAGGGAGTGTAACTCATCAGATTTGGGTGGCATCATTCTATAATATCTGAAGAACATCGCCGAGTTTTTTTTTTTCATTTCTTGCATTTGAAACACACTGCAGAGCATGAGTATACGAGAACTGCAGTTTTAATTTCTAGATAAATGAACTGCTAATGCAGCTTTCTAATTGACTCTTGTAGTTCAATATATGTTAAGCAATGACAGCAATATATGACAAGCAATGACTTTTCAAACATACTATTTCTGGCTCAGCCACCTCCTGCTGAGCTTGGCTCATTACTGAGCGGTGTACTTTAACTTTCACGGCATCCAGAAATTTCAATGCCTTGAAGAATTTCCATTTGTCTACGTAGACATCGCTTGCAGGTTGACCGCTCTTAGTTTGCTCCATTTTTTTTCGCTCTAACCGGTATGTTCTCTTGTTATCGAAGAACCTCTTGAACGCCTCTGCGAGAAATCAGTAACACTCATGTGGCAGCATGCATAAGTCATGAAGAGCAGTATACGAAAAGCCTGGCACGAGCAAAGATACCGTTCCAGGAGAGCAGGCCTGGTCTCTACCACGACCCCTACTGCTCCCCTAGAGAAATCAATGAAGTTATTTTAAAGGTAGAGCGCCGCAAGGCCCGAGAAAGGTACAATCCGGCATGACTAAATCAACCCGAGCGCCACAGGCGTGATAAAGTCTGTCCGACGTACTGCTCTCGTGCAAGGAGAATTATGTAATGCCAACGAGGAATCAACCCTGAATGCTCTGTTGTTACTGTTCTGATTGAATCATTTCTTGCAGCGTGGGCATCTATATTGTAGCGATGCTTTTACCCATGTTGCCTTATCGTAATTTTTACGCCTCGTAAGTGGTCAAAGCGACCCGTCCACCCACGGGTCGCCCAGATGCATGGATAGAACTGCCTATAATAGAGCAAAAACACCACTGCAAAATAAGGCCCCTGCATTGTTTACAATGTCAGTCACGGAACAGGCAACGTACTGTCTCAAGTTCCTGTAATATCGTATCTCTTTTTCAGGCACTGGAATACGTTAAAGCACTTACCGACGCTGTACGGCTCGTAGGTTGGCCAATTCTCCTTCATCTGTTCGACAATCTGTTCCCAAATTGATTGTTTTTTTACGGTGTCCGCAAGATCTGCACGGCTGAGGTCCCACAAAGTGGGAAACTCTTCCATGATGTGGATGAAATAAAAGGCGGCAGCATCGCACAATTTCATTGTTCAATAGAAGTGAAAGGAGTACTGACACAAAAATTTGAAGTCGAGATAACTGGTGAGATCGATTTAAGTGGTCACACAAACATCATCTACAAAATATCAGCGGTGAATATAGCCTAGAACATATTTAAAATTAATTTTAAAGTGTGTGCGCGCAGCCAACCACAAAACGAAGCACCTCGCGACATTGACATCAAGGAAGGAATGTAAACAATCAAGAAAACGCTACATCATGTGGCTACATCACAAATTTTCATTGGCTGCCATGCTGCTTACATGTGCTCTTTTCCTTTGTTGTTGCTTGTTCTAGCTGCTGTACTTGTAGTGGGACGCTCTCCGTGTCGCTGCAACTGCAGTTTTTGTCGTGTCCGTCGGGATATTTCCCGCACAATCGGCATGACTGCACTGCACTGACCACGCACGAATTGCGAGTACAGCACAATGCCGCGTACATAGTGTGTCGTTGACTTCTGCGGAACATATTCAAGGTTGGGTATAGCTATGCATAGTTTTCCCCACGATAGCCTTCACTGGCAGAAGTGGACCGAGCTTGTGCGCGCCTCTGGACGCTTAGAGTGGACCGTATCTGCTCCCTTCCTTTCGAGCGTGCATGCTATAAAGAAAACTCGCTGGACTTAGCGCAGTCCGATTTTCAACCAAGACTATATGCCCTCAAGCCTGGTGCTGTGCCGACTATTTACGCCGCCATGTGTCCTGCCAACACTTAAGTAGGCATTGGTCCTGCTCCATTGCCCAAGCGTCCTCGACGACAGGTTCGTACTACTTGCAGCGGTGCGTACGCATAATGATAGCGTCTTATGTGATGATGCCTGATATTGTGCAGTCGTGCTCGGACACGGAGCTTGAGCCTGCTGCCGCCCATCCCGTGTCGATCGACCTGAACGCTGACTGCGAGATAAACGAGGCCGCAAATGCATCAGGTGGGTGTTTAGTGCACCATGGCGATAAAGTCATAAGCGTAGATTACCGTTTTGGCTGTTGCTCAACGTTGCTTCTTGGTGCTGTGCGGGATGTACTGACCAATGACCATGCGAACGGCAAATAATCAAGTCACGTTTAGAAAAATTGAGATATGTTTGACCTTTCCCGAGAGAAAGGCTAGGCCGCGCCCCTTGATCGAGTAAACGAGCATCGTGATAGAAATAGGTGATATTACACTAGGGTTAGGACACACAAATAACAGAAAGATATGAAAGTTCTTGCGATTTCAGTGGACATTTTAATTTGCCTGCTTTTTATACGGCTCCTGCCGAACTGCGTAATACATTTGGCTGAACTGCCAAATTATCTAAATTTGGCAGTTTAAAAGCAAGAAAATGTCCTGGAGACTACCGAAGGCAAGATATATAACAATCATGAAGTACATGCAGCAAACAGCAGGTACTATGTATTTTTAAAAATCAAGATGTAATGGCAAAATAACAATAAATAAAACTTGATTTAAGGCACACGGGGTACTAGTGCTTATTTCCACAGGTCAAGTAAAGCTGGATGCACAATCCTAGTGCTTCGTTGAAGTTTATTCCAAGGCCATTCAGGCGGGTCTGAAAGCTACAACAAAATATGCAAAGGCGCAAGCAAGCCGAACTGTCAAGGAAGTGGGTGAGTGCCTGTCACACCATTATAATATGTACTTGCATTAGAGGTCTTGAAACTTGAAGCTATTGTAGAACCCTTTATGTGCTGATCTCAATGGGGTACCCTTAGCTAATTCATGCCTCATTGCACTTCCAGCATGCCAGACTGATTTGGAATTGCCAGACATCCTGTTGATGGAGGAAATGCGTCAGCGGTGTTCTACACCTTTATGTTCAAAGCCATCCATGACCTATGAAGACAACACTCATGACAAGACATGAGCCTACATTGAACAGCTCAGTGGCATAAGTGACATGACATTTTGTTTTCTTGTTTGAGCCTGCAGTAGAAAGCACATAATATCAGTGGCCTTGGAGTATATCTTTCAACATAACCTCATGTTTTCTCTATGCCACAACAATCCAAAGAGTTCAGTAGTTTCACTGTCTGAGCTTCAATCAAGGGGCATTAAATGTGCACGAGGGAGCGAAGGTTCAGGGGAATGGTTTCTGCCCGCCGCTGTACTTGCTTGACCATGTACTACTATTGTGGCAGTCAAATAATACCAGGGATGGTGACCATCACCCTGTTTGCAACTTCCAGCATCATAGGCATGTACCCGCTGTGTGGCTTAGGGGCTATGGCTTTGGGCTACTAAGCACAAAGCAAATTCAGTGATTCCACTCCTGCGCCAAAGTGCGCCAATTGGGATTTACTGCGCCATCCTGATACAATCGACGAAAATTGCGCCTAACTGCGCCAAACAGTCTCGGATTTGACGATGTCTATCGCCAATTACACCACCGGGGAATTAAAACGTTCAACGTGACGATAGGGCGAGCCTTAGTTGCAACCTTAGCTGCAAACAGGAGACGAGAAAGCTCTAGCGCGTACGTCCCAATTAAGGTCACTGGAACCTGGAAAGTACCGCAGCCCTTTTCTCTAATTAGCCGCTGCGCCGCCGATTGGTCAGTTGCCGTCAGGTGATCACTTTCCACTATAGATGCGGATCTAAGCCGCGCCGGAGGAGATAAGCAGACAGACATCGCTCGCACACGCCGCGCGTAAGAGTCATCAACGAGGTCAGATTTGGCATTTTGTATAATTTAGTGTATATGTAACTTTCGTAGACTTAAAACAAAACGAAAGGAAATGCCCGAATGCTGCACGTTCGGGTGCAGCAACGGCCGGGAGTCCGGGAAAGCGCTTTTCGCGATACCAGTTAAGTGGAAAGAGCGACAAGTTCACTCCCACTTGGTGAACTTGTTGATATCGCAAAGCTGAGAAGCTCCTTGCGGTATTTCATCGAACTCCCTAAATGCCATATAGTGATGGAAAAGCTTCTTCGTGCATTTGCTTTGAAGACTGCGGTTTGCCTTGTGTAAACAAAGCGAGGAGATGCTCAGAAATATGCAGAACCGAGCAAAATGTGGCTCGAAGAGCGACGGAATACGGGCGGCTGTGTAAAAAATAACAAAGTGTAGTGAGAAGATTGATCGACCTGTCAATGTTAAAAATTAAAATATAGATTTTCTCGTGTGTTGTTTAAAACAACACGAACATGACCTGGTTAATTCTGTTTTAGCATCCCTTTTCTTGTAGTGCAGTCAGGGACCGTTTATTTTCGTAGAAATAGATCTGTATGAAACATTTCGTGCGGGGTTAAATCAGTAGCCACGTTAGAAAGCGATAATATCCACGCGTATAAACGATTTTGTGGCAGTGCTTGATACCTAGTCATCCGAAAAAAAAATCTTGTGTGACACACGAGCATCGGGATCGCTTTGCATTTAGAACGGGTGGCACACAGTTGAATGCTTCACTTTCCGAGTGCAGTAGCCGACCGATTTTGCGGACTTCGCGGGGACTGAAAAATCGAGCAGTCCGAAAAACCGAACAGTCCGAAAAACTCGCCCCCTCCCCCCCCCCCCAGAGAAAAAAGTTATGAGGCTTAGAGCGGCTTAAGAAAAATGTCGCACATTCGCCCAAAAGGCGGAGCATCGATTGCGATAGCAAATTAATAGACAGCGATACGAAGTAAGGATGTTAGTTTTATCGGCCGTATAAAGTTGTAAATATGCGCTTACTAACTAAATAAGCACGGTGTCACGCGCGCACAGGTTACACATCCCAGTCGAAAAAAACAATTGGAACCAATTGGAAAATTTCCACTTGGTTCCATTTGTGTATTAGTCCAATTGGTTTTATGCCAATTGGATCAAATGGTGCAGTTGGCAGAGAACCAATTGGGTCAATTGGTTGTTGCCAATTGGACCACATGGTGCAGTTGGGATAGAACCAATTGGGCTAATTGGCATGGAACCAAATGATCCAATTGGAAAAGTCGAGAAGTCAAATGGTCTCGACTGTGCACAGCCGGCCCTGTGTGAACCTGCCAAAGTAGCACAGCACTAAGGAACTATATCACTACTTGTTGCTCAGCTAGTTGGTTCATAGCTATTGCAAGCTAATATGATGCAAAACAATATGAAAAGCACTGAAAGAGCGTACATCTTTTCATTACCACTCATTCGTGTGCTTTTCTTACTTTGCATCATATTACACAACAAGGAGCCACTATTGCCTTAAGATGATAACAGCATGTACGTGACAAAGAGGCAACTAGAGTGAAAGATATAAAAACTTTATTATAAAAAAAGCATGTAATGCAGGGTACTGTTCCATTGACCCTTGGCTTGGCGGCTATCACTCACGCCACAACCTGCAGAAATTGATCAAAAAGACAGCATTGTGTATAGACTTCTGAAATACCTGTTGCCATCAAAAGCTGGCAACATTGGCAAGCTGGAATTGGATAAACAGGCACCTCAACTATAGTATTCATTAATCCACCCATGTTTACGAGAGTTAAAATTAAATTTGTGGTTTACAGCTAAGGTTCAAGCAACAAAACATGAATGCAAGAAAAATGTTCTAATCAGTATACCTTTTGGCTGTTTTATCAATGTCGGCAATCTTCTCGCCGACATAGTGGTTCATTCTTTTCATTAATGTAGACACCACACTCTCGGGAAAGCCTTGTTTTTCCAAGCGGCGCTTGTAGCAGGCTGTCAAAACACATTCATTTAAATGAGTAAAAACAAACAGAGGTAGTCAAAACCATAATGCAGTAAACATCAATTTCAAGGAATGAAACAAAAGAATGAATACTACTTTGCTTTGGGTAGCTGCTGAATAACGAAAATTTTACATGGCATTTTCAGTTGTGGAAAAGTCAAATGGCATTTGTAGTCATTTTAGCTTCTCTAGCACTATTTTGAATAAGCAAATGACACGAAAACAACACAAGCTCTGGAACTCTTAAGTAATTTCACAAAGCTTTCGAGACAAATTGCACTGAGAAGGAATTATGAAAGTTTAATTAAACATATCTGTTTACAAAGTTAAGAAATTCACCATTTATCAAAGGAATTTCACCTCACAAAATGTATAAGTGCGACTGGTCTACCGAAATTTTTCAGGAAAAGGACAATATGTATGAAGGAGGGAGGGGGTGCACATCGTGGTCTCACTGGGATGTGTGGCAACATGGTTATGTGTTTAATTCACATACCCTAAAGGCCCATTCCGGGCATTACATAGAGCGGTTACAGTTGCTGTTGACTCTGAGCACCACATATGCATAGGCACACAGAATAAATGGGGTATATGTTAATAGATGGAGTAGTCACCTTGCATGACCGACACCTTCCATGGAGTCAATGGCTCCTTCCTAGGTCGATCTGGATAACGAGGGCAATGTTTCCCTGCAGAAAGTAACACCCATTGAGAAAATGCAAACTGTACATTTAAGGCTGTTAAAAGGAAGTTGTAGCTACCCTGCAAAGATCGGCCTTGCAACTGGGCTGGGTCCCAGATGGTTATGAACAAGTCCTTCACAAACATCGAGTCTTTGTGTCTAGCTTGAATTCGCCGCCATGCCTCTGCTGCCACATGCAGACCCTGTCCAATGTCAATCTGCACAAAAAAGAAAAAAGAGAAACACACACGTTATATTTATTTTGTGAAGTTCTCAAATAAAGAGAATTGAAGTGCTGATGCTTGTTTAGCTTGAAAGCCTCGATGCATACTTTTCTTGAAATGCCTGTGAAAATAACTCAACCAGAAGCATTAATTGGTGTTGTTCATTGGTCTCTGGTGTATAGGCATCGCCACACTATGTTTTGTGAGCTGCACGTGGCACAAATTTAGATTTAAAATGTTTGGCGGAAGCCAGCACAAAAGGAGAGCAGTATAACTTAATGCACCTATAGTTTAAGATTTTAAGTGCAGTTATGCATCAGCACTGCCATGATGCAGGCTTAAACATGTCTGTTTCTGAAAAAAAAAACTAAATATTTAGCACCTCACCATGCTGGCACCTGAGCCATCGGCTCGGTGGTGTTCAGGCGATTGAACGGGTACAGCTTCTGCAGGTGTTGCACTTGGCGGGGCTTGCCTGGCTGCTGCCACGGACACCCGAGCCAAGCCAGGGCTCAATGGACACGTGTTTGGCACTGGGCCATTGTCTCCTAATATAGAGAACAGTCACCGATGCATGAGAAACTGAACATATTTCACCTAAGCTTAAGGTGTAGTTATTGGCATAGTATACGAGTTTGTTAAATAGTTTGTACACCATTAATTGCTCAAGATTTGTTTTACAATGGCCTGCTTAGGCATGCAGATGCCTGCCATTACTTTACAATATACTGCAGGAAAACTTGTAAATGTACCTTCTCTGAATTTCTTTAACACTTCTTGTTGGAGCCCTCTATTGAGAGCTCGAAGCTCTGTCAGCTCCTCCTCTTGCGTAGATATTCTCCGTTCCATTTCCGCAACTTTTTGAAGCAGAGCTTCATGCTTCTCTGCAATGCGAAAATCCCGTGATGGCAGGCTGTTTGCGGCTTTCTTCTTTCTGGCCAGTATTCTAAAGAGGTGCTTGTTCTTGTCTGCGCGTTTTGGTTCCTAGGCAAGATGCGAGTAACAAAACATTTGTAAAACATTTTCATTTACACTTGATCAATCAATTGCTAGTATAGATAAAATACCTCTGGAGGCACGTCGCAGGCACTGTCCTCTTCACTTGACGTGTCGAGGACACGCTTCACCCTCAGGCGCCGCTTCTTAAGTTGTGACTTGACGTCAGCTTCTGACTCTGCAAAATAATGTATCGCAGGGCTGGTGATCAGCTAGCAACATAAGTTAACATATGCAATTAAATTTGTTCATGATTACTAAGAGTAATCAAAATTGGCCTATAAGCATTGGAATGAATTGGACTAGCTGCACGAAGTGCTGACCCCCCCCCCCCCCCAAAAAAAAAAAAAACTTCGATTGCCGAGATGGAGCTTAATTACAGTGTACTACCTACAGCACTTCAAGCCTGCAACATACACCAAAGCTTACGAATGGCACATTCACACTGAGAAGAAAAGGTGCAAATGAATCATATTAGGATACAGAATGATGGACTAGTAAGAATATGTGTTAATGAATACACAATCGCTATTTGACAGTCTAAATTGTTACGGCAAAAAAATTAAATAAAAGTGGATGGAAGTACACTTGAAACCTTTTTTGTGGAAATTCAGTACATCATGTATATTTGCCACACTACACAAAAGGATATAAGCAATCACTTAACTCAAACTTTCCTGGACCGTATTACCGAAGTGCGAAAAAAAAGAAAGAAAAGGAAATGTTTTATCTGTCCGTTCTGTCACGTCACACGTACACTCGTATGTATAGTTCAATAATGTAAACTAAATACAAGAGCTTTGGAAATGCGCAAACTTACCTCCGACCTGCAAAATTCTGGCACGGTAGTGGGCACACGTGCCGGTCACGTCCGTCCACTTCACCATATAGAATGCCACCGAAAAGTCGTCGTCAGGCTTGAAATTCCTTATGTCCGTGACTGGCACAATTGCCAAATGCCTATCTATTTCGTATCGCACGTACGCGTGGGTAATCATAGTCAGTCAACAACGCACTCAAGGAGAATAGAAATTCAAGAAATAATGGCGCAAAAGAACGGGGATGACTGAGACACAACTTAAGAAAGCGACAACGGAGGGCATACACGACTGTTTTTGTTGCTCCACCTGCACGTGTTGCTGATGTTGATGGCGATTAGGCTGTTCCCATTACCTCGGTCATCAAGCGAAGACGACGCTGAGGCAAATTTTCATTCTAAAGAAAAATTGTTTTATAGACGTGAAATATGAAATTTAAACAATATTCCTAAATTAAAAATTGTTTTACAGCTAAAAGGTGTTTAGGTATAACCTTCAAGCCGCACTAGAAACATACTAAAACAGTGCCAGTTTGTTTACTGTTTAGCGTCATCATCAAAACACAGACTTTTTATGTTCGTTCAACTTTTACTTGTGCGCCTAATATAATTTTGACTAAATAATTACGCAGTGAAATTGTAAACATAAGCCATCCTAAGCGATATTGGTATCAACGTTTGTTTGTGTTCCGTATGCGCATGGTGCGCAGTCCGTTCAAGTGATTCAACCCTAGCTGCCTGCCGTAGCGGAGTCTCGCACACCGAATTTTGACTGCAAGCAGCCCACATACATGCGTACGCTTAGTGGTCATTTGTGAATTGGCGACATGGAACCGCAGAAAAAACGGAGGAAGCGTGGTTGGTACAAAAAGTACCTAAATCCAAGCAGTGTCTTCCACGTGCCCAGATCAACAGATTCATCAGCCCGGTTGCGGCTCGCTCAAGCGGTAAGTAAACTTTGTTTGTTCGATTGACACTTCAATTGTTATGACAGAAAAAGTACATGTTCCGTTACAGTTGAAGTGTAATTGTTATGCAGGAATCTTCAAAAGACGATGGTTCATACCATCGAAGCTCAAATGAAGAGTTGGTGGAACCGCGGCCAGCTGTCGAGGACGAGTACACTACGCAAAGTGCCGGCACTGCTGGAGAGGCGGAGGCCGCGTTGACAGGGGAGAGCGACGATCCGACAGCTCCTGACAGCGATTCTGATGGGACAGGCATCATCTGTTCCAGGGCGCTAGTACGTTGATTAAGCCTACCAACATGTATTTCGTGCGTGTATGATGTGCAATAGTGTGCTGCATGGTAAATTCGCACCCCGGGCCCCCTAAAAGTGACTGTTTTTCCGAAAAACGAAAAAACATACAAGTCGCACTAGTGTGTATAAGACGCACCTGTTCGTTCGGTAAGCGATTGAAAAAAAAATTAGTGACGTTTATTTCGTCAACGCGGGTCACGTACGCGCAAGCGTATATGTGCATACGCTTACTGGCATGCATGCCATTCGGTCGACTCGCAGTCGGCCTGCCGCCGCTTGTGTTGCTGCTCCGCCCTCGCACGGCGCTCGAGAACTCGATCATGAGAACAACCCGGTACCTCGGTAGCGCGCGCACAGAACCCGTAGCAATTAAGTGGCATGCAGAACTCGGTGCGCTTCGCATGGTCATAGCCTCCAATCTGATTTTGATGGCAGTAAAAAAAAGGATCGTACACAAGGCGCACCGTTGTATAAGACACACCGACGAAAACTTTCAGAAAAACAAAACGCGACTTATACACCGGAAAATACGGTATATATAGACCCCCACAGTGCATGGAGAAATTCCTCATTCACATGCAAGTGATCCAAGAAATGTTTCCTAAATAATGCACACACGTGTTCTCCAATGCATCTAAAATGCAATATTTGTTATGCAGGCATCTCCACAGCCCGGTCCAAGTGGATGTGCAAGAAATCTGCACGAGAGAGGAGGTGGTTGCAATAAAGACAATGTAGCCACTGAGGAAGACACCGATAACACCAATCAATCTGGTGAAGAGTACTCCTATGCAACAGATCTCGACAGTGATGATGATACAACTGGTCTTATCCCAATTACGGTATGCATCGACTTAGTGAATATATATTTAAGTGGACCTAACAAATAAACTCTCATTTGCAGGACACGCAACATGGTGAACTGAGCAGCATGGCGCCAGAATCAAGTCACAGTGAACCGGAACACATGAGTGACGGCCAAGACCTTTTCAGCAGTGCTGACACAAATAGAACAACACAGCTTGGTGAATTGTTTCAGGGGGCCCTGAATGAAAAGGTTGTCGTTTCTAAAGGAGACATGCTGTTAATGATACTACAGCATGCCTTAAAGAACAATTTGACATTGACAGCACTGACAAACCTTATAGAGATGATCAACTTGTTCTTTGAAAGACCTGTGCTGCCTCAATCTAAGTATATAAGCTTGGTAAGCTCTTTTCAGAGTCTGGCACCGGCTTGAGTTTTAATTATATTTGTGAAAACTGTCGGAAAGTGTCCTCTTACACAGAGTCAAGTCATTTCTTGCAGTGTACAAATTGTGGGTGTGCTATGGCTACCTCAGTAAATAGTGCGTCATTCTTTGTGCTATTAGATGTACCCTCTCAGCTGAGAAAGGCGTTAAAGAATTGCACAATTCGAGATCTGACAAGGCCTCTAAGCACAAGCAGCAGTTTTTCCGACATTTGCGATGGCGAATTGTATCGCGACTTTGTTTCTGCTACAGCAGACAATGGGCATAGGATTAGCCTCACATTAAATACAGATGGCACACCGCTCTTCTCTTCCAGCAATACCTCAATTTGGCCCATACAATTATTGGTTAATGAAGTGCCTGCAATGCAGAGAGCAAACAAACTTGTATTGGCTGCCCTATGGTTCGGAAGAAAGAAACCTGATATGGACCTATTCCTTGATGCGTTTGTGGAGACAATGGATGATTTGTCTGAGAAAGGATTTATGCTTGAGCATGAGGGACAAGCTAAGCTATTCAGGGCATATTGCATTTGTTGTGCTGTTGATTCAGTTGCAAGAGCACCAATGCAAGGCGTTATGCAATTCAACGCGTACTATGGCTGCAACTGGTGTCTGCAGGAAGGTGAAAGGTGTTGCAGGGGCTACCAGGTATCCAGTTGAAAAGGATGAGCCACCAGAACGGACAGAAAATGAAATTTTGAAAGATGCAGAAATTGCAGTAATGCAAGGTCATTCTGAAAGAGGCGTAAAAACGGTCTCTCCACTCCTTAACCTACCACAATTTCATATAATCTGGGGTTTTGTCCCTGACTATATGCATTGTGTTTTGTTGGGAGTGGCAAGACAGTTTTTAGAAATGTGGCTGGGTGACACACACTGCGATTTCTACATTGGAAGGCAACGAGAGAGCATTGATGCAAGGCTAGCAGCACTTGCTCCGCCAAGGGAAGTCCGCCGGTCGCCAAGGCCAACAAAAGAACGAAAATAGGTGGAAGGCAAAAGAGTTCGAAAATTGGATTCTGTTTTACAGCTTGCCAGTGTTAGATGGAATTTTAAACAAATCTTGCATCAGACACTGGGCTTGCCTTGTTGAGGCCTTGCACATATTGTTAATGCGCAGTATAACCTCTTCGGACCTTGTGCGAGCAGAAGAGCTGCTTTTAGAATTTCATGTTGTTGCACAAGTCCTATATGGAAAAAGGTGCATGACTTTTAACTTGCATCAGGTGACCCACATTGCGAAAAGTGTGAGGCACTGGGGCCCACTGTGGGCGCACTCAGCCTTCCCTTTTGAAGCTAGTAATGGTACACTGAAAGCAGTTGTAAAGGCTGCTAATGGTATACCTCATCAGATCTGCAGAATGATTCAGGTCGAAGGTCTAACTGAACAACTAACGAACATGACAACTGAAGCAAGAATGTACAATTACTGTACATCTCTCGACATAACAGTCACGCAGAAAACTGTAGCTATTTCAGAAAATGTCCGTCTCTTTGGAAGAGGTGTCCCATATCAAACAAGTAGCCTGTCTGCCACTGATGCTTCTACCGTTTTTGTACAGTACCCACGCATGCTGAGAAAAGGGGTGGTATTTACTAGCCGCAGCTACTCCTCAAAAAGAAAAACAAATAGTTCGACAATCCAACTTGTAGACCATTCGTATGCCATAATAGAAGCCATTCTTTGCAAATGTACCAATGAAGCGTACATTGTTGCCCGACGCCTCCAATGCTTTGCTGTGAAATATAATTTGATAATGGACCACTTAGTAAAAGTTCGGAAAGAAGCAGCAGCAACAACTCTGGTATCAGCCTCGGAAATTTTGAATGTTTAGTGCACTCATGAAAGTTGGATCAAATGTGTATGTTTCACCTGTGCCTAGCTCATTCACTATGTAAATTTTAGTATCCTATGCGCATTGCATTACTATTACTCTGTATCACATGTACAACAAATTTGTCCTTAAAGCTTTAATTCGCTAGAAGTCTCCACACTGCCTTTAAATTTTACTTACTTCGTAACTGCAATGCTTGCAAAATTACCTATTAGGTGGCACACTAAGAAGCAGAATGGGAGAATAAATTATGCATTGTCTCAAAAGTTCACACTATGTGCCTGTTCTTTCTTGGCACTTCTTTTTGAAACTTGGGTTGTTTTTATAATGGCCTAATCTTGCAGAACCTACAAATGTACAAACTTCTGTATTTAAAATTTTGGTTGAAGTCTCCTGTAGTTGATTCATTTTGGCTAGTGGATACACTAGTGTTAGGACCATGAGGGTCTTGTTGCTACCCACCTTCTATTGAAGCAGGAAGAGAGATTGCTGAACCTTTTCAGTTTCTTTTTTATTTATTGGTGTAGTTGGAAAGAAAACATCATACTTGTATAAATACATTGAAGTGCATTTACTATTGTTTAATGTGTTTATAACGTTGGCTTAGTAGTGTATACATTGCTTTACTTGAATGTGTGAAGTATCCAACTTGTTCTCACATTTAGTGTTTTTTTTATTTACCGTAGTTTGCTTTTTCGTCAACTTGTTACTTGTTTTTCTTTTATTGCATTACTATTTCTTTGCCATTTCCCTCTTTGTGCACTTGTAAGCAAGGCAATTCTCAGGCTTTTTTTCGTGCCCCAAACATCGATAAGATTTTGAATAAAGCATTATTGATTGATTTGTGTGTGCTATCTGCACTAGCATTCACCCTCTTTTCATACGAGTATGTTGTATTACAGCTTAATTAAGGCTATTCCATTCCACAAGCCAAGTTGCAGATAATTCTCTTTTTACTGTTCCATTTGGCTAGTGGTGTCTGAACTGTGAGCCCCTTGGTCATATGAATTAAGTCAGAACATGCGATTTCGACAGCTGCGGCTCATCTGCAGTGCCTTTCATTTCTACATAACTTGAGCTGAATCCTCTTATAATCAGCATGATCGAGAAAAATTTGAGTGCTTATGCACCAATGGCAAAGTTGACAACATAAAATTCATCGCTGCAAATAATTTTATGTGCAAGAGTATAGGCAATATTGTAAACAACATGTTTCCTTTTTCATTATATTGCAAGTGTGGGGAAAGGAGTGTGCACTGTTTGTTTTTGTGCTGTGTTAATAAACATATATGCAACCCGGAATCTGTGCTTTTGTAATACATATGCCATGAAGCTTCTTGGCAATACTATACTCTGACTGCTTTATATTAACGTGGCATTTTAAGCCAACAATTCCAACTCTTTTTCCTGCATGCAGACATCATTTGGATTTATGTGACCAACTGGTGCTTCTATCCGGGACAGTTGCCTGCCGTCGTGGTGTAGCAGCTTTGGCATTGTACTGCTAAGCCTGAGGGGGTGGGATCGAATCCTAGCCAAAGCAGCCGCATTTCGAAGGTGGTGAAGTGCAAAAACACCCGTGTACCATGCACTGAATGCATGTTAAAAAATTAACCCCAGGTGGTCAAAATTCCTCTACTACTATGTCCTCTACTATGGCGTGCCTCATAATCGGATTATGGTTTTGGCAATGTAAAACCCTGGCAAAAGAAATCTGCAACTCTTCTACACACGTCTTCAACATTTTCACAAAAAAGTTTTTGTCCAAATGGTTTGGCAATTCCATTTGGCAATTTAGATTGGCCCAAATGGTCCCGCTGGAAAGTCCATCTGGTCCAATTGGAAGTGAGTGTTTCCAATTGAACCAATTGGCCATTCTAACTGGTCCAAATGGTTTAGTTGGCAATACCATTTGGCCCAATAGGAAATTGCCAGTTTCCATTTGGACCCATTGATATTTCCAAATGGTTTCAATTGTTTTTTTTTTTTGACTGGGATGAACACATCTCGCTCGATGACCGCGGGTATATTGACCTTCGCGCTGTCTATTCTCTCGCTTCAACGCGAACGTCGAAAAAAGAAGACAAAAAACGGCGCATATGAAGCTAGTGGCACTCGTCGCACGCCCTTTGTACCCATCGCAGATCGCGGGCGCACACTTCGGCCACATTGCAGATCACTTTCAAGATACGGTGCCTGCGCGGCAGCTCCGTCGGCAGCTGCAAAAGCAGAATGCAACTCCCCCCGTCTCCGCCGCCTTCTCCCCGTGCCCCGCCAGCGAACGAAGTCCGCGCGCGCCTCCGGCCGCCTTCCTCTCGCGTGCGTGAGAATAAATTGTGGTTGCTGGCTGACGCTCGCAAGCTTTCACCCGTACACAGCGTACGGACCGAAAAAAAAAAGCAAGTGCAGCTTTTTAGAACGTTTTGTCGGCCAAGGAAGAGCGGGCATGGCCTCGGAGACTAGGGGATAGCGTGCGTGTACTGATCTTGAAGGCTATACAGGAGGGCACTGGAAGCCAAGCCAGCGGAAAATCCAACATGGCGGCCTCCAAGATCGAGTAGCGTGGCTCGGAGCGAGCGATTTAGTCCGGAAAATCGAACACTGGCTCCGAGATTCGTCCGAAAAATCGCTCGCGAAAATGCATTAGTGCTATGGGAATCCTGCCGGTACATCTATGAAGTCTGGAATATCCAACAAGTCCGAATTTTTGGAGTCCGAAAAATCCGTCGGCTACTGTACCTGTAATTTACATCGTATCTAGCTAAACGAAATGCGGTTTTGTTTGTGGATTTCACAGGGCCCACTGCGGCAACCATCGTGCTGTTCTTCACTGTAGCAAGCCTAGAAACCTACTTGCTAGAAAACCCGAGGAAGAGCTGCTCGTCTTTTCCACACAGTGTTGCCTGCGCTCGCTCCGGCGGTAGCGGTACTTTCAATGTTCCAGGTTCCAGTGACTTTAGCAGTGCCACGCACGGCGCCGACGCGGCGTCTGCCTTGCAAGGCGGCTCGACGGCAAAGTGCGGTTTCTGCCGAGGCTCGCGGCTTCAAGGTTAATTGGCGATTCATCGGCGGACGTTATCTACTCCGGAAACGCAGCTAGTAGCTTGTGACGTGGTTATAATAACTGTGTGCCGCCAATGTGTCCATCATTTCTGTTTCTGGATATTACCGATGACATCTGGGAGAACTAGCAATATACGAAATGATATCAATTTGTGTCTGTGTGTGTCGCATGCACACAAGTGCATTTTTTTCTCCACGAGATCTGCAATACATGGAAATGTTTACGAAGCTTCTTGTGAGAACATAATTATTCAGGTAATTGAATATAAATTGCAACTCGCTTTTTCGAAATACTTCAGGGTGTGAAAAATCAGCTGCTCCAAAATGCCAAATTGCCTGCTCCAAAGTGCTCCAAAATGAAATTTCTGATGCTCCAAAAATTGCTCCAAATCATAAGTCCGCAGTAGCATCACTGCAAATTGCAAAAACGCCTGTGAACTGTGCATTGGGTGTAGGTCAAAGAACCCCAGGTAATTGAAATTAATTTGGAGTACCCCATTATGTTGTGCCTCATAATCAAATTGTGGTTCTGGCATTTGTAAAACCAAACAGTTTACTTTCCATTAACCATGGACATGCTCCTCTCGATAGTAGTGTATTAATAAGGTACCAGTTGTGCACTTCCTCACTATGTGTTCAGGAAATGTGCAGAGCAAATAGGCTTGTATTGCCCTAAATGTTACCTTGTATATTGCCATGTTATTTTTGGCGAGCAGTTTATCGCTGCACTTGCAACATTGAATCTCTCATTTCCTCGTGCCTTTCTTTGTCGTCTGTGTGTATGTGTGTGCGTCATGTTCATGCAGTGAAATTTCATGCACTTCATAATTTGTGTGATTATAGCTTCACCAATTCCTCTTGGTGGGCTGTCGTAATTGCAGTGCATGGCGGTTGCATCAAAATAAAAGCAGCTTCTAGCTGCAATATAAGTATATCCACAATTGTGCCAGTTCATGAAAGAACAATGTTTACATATGTTCCAATGAATATTGCCACAACCTTGACACGACTGAAAGCCACTCGGTGCAATTCCATGCTAGGCATGTCGGGTTGATCCTCGAAGAAGACAACGACGAAGGTGCCAGAGTAGTTCTATAAAAGATCTATAGCGTCGACGGAAGTCTTTTGTTGTTTTGTCTGTGACAAACTCGTAGAGGTGCTGGGTACGCGTCTATGTACTCTGACCCCCAGGATCTGGAAGCGGACCACCTACGCAAAAGCCGACGGCTTCAAAGACTACCTCCGGAATACGGCCTTCAAGATCTGCCGAGGATGTCGACCACAACCGCAACCCAGACACAGGAGACATACGGTACGGGACAGCCTCCTGCGTCGCTGGTTCTCCACACGCCCCAAAGGCCACGGCCTTTCCATGGTGAGCCTTTTGAGGACGTGGAAGATTGGCTCGATGACTTCAATCGTATGGCCGAGGTTAATGATTGGGATGAACGGAAGAAGCTAAGGCGCGTGTACCCACAGAGGCGTCTGCGTCAGCAGGCGTTTGGTGTGTTGCGACACCACGGACCCGAGCACAGGGGGGTTGAACCCTACCACGCGTAGCCATGCGTGGCTTAGCCGTGTCTGGGGAAAGGGGGATCCTGGAGGTTGAGCTAATGCCGGGTGTTTGGAACTTTAAGGCCCCCCGGCTGAGGCAACACACCTCTTTGGCCTCTGCTTCACATAGACGGCACCCCCGGACTGACCCACCCGGGGGAAATCGGCGGTCGCCTTTTCCTGTCCCCCTCTCTGATCTTTTTCTTCTCTATTTTTCTGTCCTCGCTGTCCTGTCACCTCTTCTCTTCTGTTACTTCCACACTTTTCATAGGCGGCTTGGGTTAACCTTGTGTAGGTGCCCTCTCTTGGGTTTTTATATAAGGTTATAGCGGCAATGTACGGCTGGCGTCTGCAGTTAAGTGCTGCAGCGTCCCCTTGTTGGACTCCGTGGTGGGTGGCTGCCATTGCTGCCGAACAACACTAAACTGTTATGGGAACGCCCGCTTTTCCTCGACTTCTTGATCGTCTCCCTCAGAAGAGGGGACGCACCGATGAGTTTTTGAATTTGTTCACCCGGCCTAAAGACATTTTCCCCCGATATCAAGTAGTACATAGTGATAGAACTGAAAGACTAGCAAGAACAATATCCCCATTTGTAGTTGCGAAAACCTTGACCAGCACGCTAGGCCCTGGCTACAAGGTCACCAAAATGCCAAGCGGGGACCTTCTCCTTGAACTACGCGATAAAGAACAATACAATAGACTCGGCAAACTTGTTACTTTTGGTGATGTCCCAGTTACCGTTTCACCGCATCGGTCCATGAACACAGTACGGGGGGTAGTGTCTGAAGCAGACCTCATGGACCTGTCTGAAACCGAACTGCTGGAAGGATGGAAGGAGCAAAACGTCACGAATGTGCAGCGCATTGTTATAAGACGGGACAACAAAGAAATTTCCACGAAACACATGATACTTACCTTTGAACTGAGCGTTTTGCCAGAGCGCATTGAAACAGGCTACACAAAAATAGCCATAAGACCATACATCCCAATTCCCAGGCGATGCTACCAATGCCAAAGATTCAGCCATGGCTCGCAGAGCTGCCATGGTCGACTCACCTGTGCTAAGTGTGGAATACACGGTCATGCCTCAGACATCTGTGAGGCCACACCTCACTGTGTTAATTGCGATGGTGACCATCCAGCATATTCCCGGTCCTGTCCAAGCTGGAAAAAGAAAAATAAATTCTATCACTCAAAGTCGGTGAAAACATATCGTTCAGGGAAGCACGCAAAAGGTGCTCACCATTCCACACAACCACTTATGCTGGTGCGGCGCGTCAAGGGGCAGCGTCGCAGCAGCTACTGCCACCTGCCCAGCCCACGCGCAGCGAGCTGTTGCTTGTGGCTCCTGCCCCCAGGGTGGAAGGAGCTAAGTCTACTCCACCCAACCAGCAAACAGGCCCGGCTACCCTAGGGTTGCCAGCACCACAACAGTCGTCGGTGGCGGCCTGCGCTACGCGTAGCGAACCCGCAGGCCCGCCAGAAGCTCCCACGGTGGCTGCAGTCAAGGCTGCCTCACCCTCACCGGCCCCTGCTAGCGCTGGCAACAGCCGGCGCAGCTCAGGCCCAAAGGCAGCCCCATCGACCTCCGGGCTGGTGGGCGCAAATGTCTCGTCCTTCGCGGCGAGACTTTCTCGCGAAACTTCTCGCTCACAAGAGCCAATGGACACTACACCCATCCCGACGGCGCACCAAGCGCCTAAGCAGCGGCGAGGCTCCCTCGACCGCTTCAGAAAGGACAAATCCCAAGTTACGGGGCCTGGAAAGGGCTCTGTAATCTAAAGCAATATTTCCTTTGCTAGTACACATAGCACCACTTTACTTTCATTATGGTTACACAAAGCATGCAATGGAACGTCAGAGGTCTTAGGAACCTCGACGATGTCCAAGAACTTCTTTACCAACACAATCCAAAAGTGCTGTGTGTACAGGAAACTCACTTAAAATCGGAACATGCAAACTTTCTCTGACATTATGTTACGTTTCGTAAAGACCGCGATGATGCTCTTGCATCCTCAGGCGGTGTTGCCGTTATAATTCACAGAAGCATAGCGTGTCAACGTTTAAAGCTGCAAACGCCACTTGAAGCAGTGGCAGTTCGACTTGTTCTCCTAAACAAACTCGTCACCGTTTGCTCGCTTTACATACCCCCACATCACCACTTACACAAACATGAATTTCAGTCCTTTATAGACGAATTGCCAGAACCTTATCTTGTGCTTGGGGATCTGAATGCACACAGTGGTCTGTGGGGTGACTTTCGCATCGATGCGCGAGGCCCTCTAATTGAAGGCTTTCTCTTCTCATCCGGTGCGTGTCTGCTGAACAAAAAGGAACCTACATATTGTCTTGCAAACAAAACTTTTTCTTCTATAGATCTCAGCATAGCTTCTCCATCCATATTTCCTGAACTTGAATGGGAAGTTATAAAAAACCCTTACGGGAGCGATCATTTCCCAATACTGCTGAGTACACCAAGACAATACGAATCTCCACCACACGCCCCCCAGTAGAAGGTCGATGCAGCGGATTGGAAGAAATTCCAAACACTTACCAGTACGCTCTCTTGGGCTGACATTTCATCGCTCGGAATTGACGGTGCCATCAAATATTTTACTAATTTCATAATTGATGCAGCTCTTAAGTGTATTCCCCAAACAAGTGGACTTTCTAGCAAACGCTGTGTTCTGTGGTGGAATGAACAATGCCGGAACGCATGCAGGCAGCAGAACAAAGCATGGAGGCAGCTTTGCGATTCTCCTACTGCTGAAAACCTTATCAATTTCAAAAAAGTCAAATCCCAAGGTAGGAGAACGCGCAGACAAGCCAGGAGAGACAGCTGGCAAACATTCTTATCAAGCATCAATTCATACACGGATGAGGCCAAGGTTTGGAACAGGGTCAATAGAGTAAGAGGACGACAAACACATCCACCTCCCCTGGTACATACGCAGGGAGATAGCCTGGAGGACCAAGCGAACAATCTGGGTGCACATTTTGAACATGTGTCCAGTTCATCACACTACTCCAGCATTTACAAAATACAAAGCAGCAATAGAAAAACAAAAACTAGACCAAAAGAGCACTGGGAACAAGCCATATAACCTACCTTTCTCCCTAGCAGAGCTGCAAGCATGTTGCACCTCACCTGTTGCAACAAATCTGCCCCAGGCTCTGACCGCATACTCGACGAAATGTTGAAAAACCTGTCCTCTGAAACAAAGAAAACCCTTCTCTGCCTGTACAACTCTATATAGACCTCCAGCGAGATCCCCTCTGCCTGGAAAGAGGCCATAGTAATCCCCCGCAGGGGTGTCTGCGTTAGCAGGCGTTTGGTGAGTTGCGCCACCACGTACCCGAGCACACGAGGGTTGGACCCTCCCGCGTATAGCCGTGCGCGGCTTAGCCGTGTCTGGGGAAAGGGGGATCCTGGGAGTTGAGCCGATGCTGGGTGTTCGGACCTTTAAGGCCCCCCGGCGGAGGCAACACACCTCTTCGGCCTCTGCTTCACATAGACGGCACCCCCGGACTGACCCACCCAGGGGAAATCGGCAGTCGCCCTTTCCTGTCGTCCTCCTCAATCTTCGTCTTTCTCTCTGACTTTCAATCTTTCCTGTCTCCTACTCACTTCGTTTTACTTCTGATTTTCTGGGCGGCAAGGGTTAACCTTGTGTGCGTAGCCAACCTTGGATATTCCATATTTGGTTATAGTGGTGACGTACAGCTGGCGTCTGTAGGTCTTGTGTTTACAGGCCCTGCAGCGTCCCCTTGTTGGGCTCCATGGTGGGTGGCTGGCGTTGCTGCCGAAAACCCAGATATTCTTATGGCTAGTCCTTTTCCACCACTTCCTGATCGCCGTCTGAAAAGAGGGCGCACCGAAGATGTGTTCCAGTTTTTTGGACGCCAAACACAGAATTTCCCCAGATTTCATGTCATTCACTCTGAAACCTCAAACAAATCGGTACGAACAATGTCACCATTCCTTGTCTCAAAGTCTTTGACTGTTTGGACCAGGCTTTAAAGCATCCAGGATGGCAAGCGGGGATCTCCTCTTGGAGCTCCGTGATGTGAAACAATATAAGAAACTGCCCAATCTAGTATCATTTGGGGACACCCAAGTAACAGTAACCCGACATCGTACTATGAACACCACCCGTGGCGTTATCTCAGATGATGATTTAATGGAGCTAACCGAGGCTGAACTCTTGGAGGGCTTCAGTGAGCAAAATGTGATAAACGTTAAAAGAATTAAGATGAGGCGCGATGGCAAAGAAATCAAGACTAAGCACCTAGTGCTCACTTTCGGCTCAAGTGTCCTGCCCGAGTCCATCGAGGCCGGATACATCAAACTTCGTGTCAGGGCATACGTGCCAAATCCTCTGAGATGCTTTAAATGCCAGCGATTTGGCCACAGCTCTCAGAACTGCCGAGGCCGCCAAACGTGTGCGAAATGCAGTGCTCATGAACACTCATCTGAGTCTTGTGAAAACTCGCTACATTGTGTGAACTGTGATGGAGAGCATGCCGCATATTCGCGGTCGTGCCCATCTTGGAAAAAAGAAAAGGAAATTGTAACAATTAAAGCAAAGGAAAATCTAACATTCAAGGAGGCACGCAGGCGGGTATCCTACCTGCCCAAAAACACCTTTGCCGATGTGACGCGTCAGGGGGCAGCGACACAACGGCTTCCGGCGGCTGTCCGGCCCACACACAGTGAGCCGGCAGTGACGCCATCTGCCCCCTCGGCGGCTGCAGCTAGCGCTGCTCCGCCAACTCACAAGAAGGGGCCATCGACCTCCGGGCTGGTGGCCTCCAGGGCCTCGTCCCTCGAGGCGAGGCCTTCTCGTCAAACGAACCGCTCGCAAGAGCGCGTGTCCAGCGCCTCGCAAGAGGCTATGGACACAACAACCAGCCAGATGGCGCCACTTGTGCCTAAGGAGCCGCGAGAGTCTCGCGATTGCTCCAAACAAGAAAAACACCGCATCACGGCGCCCGGAGAGGGCTCTGTGAAGTAATTCCTCTTTCTTAACACACAGCACAAAAACCACATTCAACATGGATACACAAATATTACAGTGGAATGTCCGAGGACTCCTCCACAATCTCAATGACATCAAAGAACTCCTACATAAGTATAATCCAAAGGTGCTGTGTGTCCAAGAAACACACCTCAAACACACGCAAACAAATTTTCTCCGACAATACTCCATTTTCCGTAAAGACCGTGATGACACGGTCTTCCGGTGGTGTGGCTATTGTAGTCGACAGAGGTGTTGCCTGCCGGGAACTAAAACTTCGTACGCCCCTAGAGGCAGTTGCTGTCCGAGGGGTTTTGTTTGACAAGCTGGTCACTGTCAGCTCTATATACATCCCTCCCAATTATCAACTACATAAAACTGAATTTCAAAACTACATAAATGAACTTCCGGAGCCATACATAGTTCTTGGAGATTTAAACGCACATAACACCTTGTGGGGAGACTCTCGGTGCGATGCGAGAGGTCGCCTAATTGAAAACTTTCTCTTTTCCTCAGGAGCATGTTTGTTGAATAAGAAAGAGCCAACGTACTACAGCGTTGCGCACAACAAATACTCGTCCATAGATCTAACTATAGTATCCAGTACATTAATTCCGTATCTGGAGTGGTCTGTTCTCAAGAACCCCTTTGGAAGCGACCACTTCCCAATTATTATAAGCTTAACAAAACAAGATGAAAGCTCCCCACACGTTGCCCGTTGGAAGGTTGACTCAGCCAATTGGGAACTTTTCCGAGAACTAACATATTTAAGCAAAGATGATATTGCCTCTTTTAATATAGACAACACTCTGGCATATTTAACAGGTTTTATTATTGACGCTGCAAAGAAATGTATTAAACTAACGGATTGGCTAATAAGCGTCGCATCCCATGGTGGAACGAAGAATGTCGGAAAGCACGCCAAAATCAGAACAAAGCTTGGGGATTGCTTTGCAATTCTCCAACAGCCGAAAATCTTGTTAATTTCAAACAGGTCAAATCACAAGGCAGGAGAACACGTCGACGTGCGAAGAGAGAGAGTTGGGAGATGTACCTTTCTGGTACAAATTCTTACACAGACGAGGCGAAAGTATGGAATAGAGTGAATAAATTAAAAGGCCGTGAGACGAACCCGCTGCCCTTAGTGAGTACCCAAGGAGATGGCCTGGAAGATCAGGCAGATTGTCTGGGCAACCACTTTGAATACATCTCCAGTACATCTCATTACACACAGACATTCTTGAGATTCAAAGAACGAGAAGAACAGCAGCCCCTTAACCGCAAAAGTTCGTCGAGCGAGGCTTACAATTGCCCATTTACGTTAGCTGAACTTAAGGCATCTCTAGCTTGTTGCAACAACACGGCGCCAGGTGGCGATCATATCATTTACGAAATGAATAGGCAACCACACTCTGAAACACTGAAAACACTCCTGTCTCTCTACAATGCCACGTGGGATGCTGGGTATATTCCATCTGCATGGAAAGAAGCTATAGTCATCCCGTTACTTAAACAAGCCAAAGACCCGTCCTTAGCCAGCGGCTACAGGCCAATAGCTCTAACAAGTTGCCTGTGCAAGCTGTATGAAAAAATGATAAAGCGGCGCTTAATCTGCTTCCTAGAAAATAACAAAGTACTAGATCCCTTCCAATGTGGCTTTTGAGAAGGTATGTCTACAATAGACCACCTTGTCTGCATTGAGACATATATTAGAGATGCTTTCATACATAAGCAATTCTGTCTGTCTGTATTTATAGACCTAGAGAAAGCTTACGACACCACATGACGCTTTGGAATTCTCAGAGATCTTTCGGCGATGGGTGTTCGTGGCAATATGCTAAACACAATCAAAAGTTACCTCACTAATAGCACATTTCGCGTAAGGGTGGGCAGAGCTTTGTCTGGGTCATTCACACAAGAAACTGGTGTGCCACAGGGAGGCATGCTCAGCTGCACACTATTTATTGTAAAAATGAATTCCCTGCACACAGTCATTCCACGCACAATGTTTTATTCCGTTTATGTCGACAATGTGCAAATAGCCTTCAAGTCATGCAACATTGCCATCTGCGAACGACAAGTGCAGCTTGTAATAAACAAATTGTCCAAATGGGCAGATGAAAATGGTTTTAATGTAAATGCCCAGAAGAGCACTTGCGTACTCTTTACAAACAAGAGAGGTGTAACGCCAGTCCCAAGTATTCGAATCAAAGGAGATGCGCTCTCTGTGAGCAGCGAGCACAAATTTTTAGGAATGATTTTAGATTTTAAACTTACATTTATTCCTCACCTTAAGTATCTGAGGGCAAAATGCCTCAAGACAATGAACCTTTTAAAGCTTCTGTCGCGTACCACTTGGGGTAGTAATCGAAAGTGTTTGCTTAACTTGTATAAAAGTCTTATCCTCTCACGCCTTGATTACGGGTCTATAATTTATCATTCCGCAACGCCAAGTGCATTAAAAATCCTAGACCCCGTCCACCATCTGGGTATCCGCTTCGCGACCGGTGCTCCGATCCAAAGCCTGTATGTAGAGTCTAACCAGTGGTCACTCCATCTGCAGCGTTCATATAGCAGTTTCACATATTTTCTGAAAGTACAAGCAAACAATGAACATCCTTCTTATTCAACCATAAATGACGTTACTGCTGCCACACTCTTCTATAATCGACCTGCAGCGAGAAAGCCATTCTCCTTGCGTGTGAGGAACCTCAGTGAGAAAATGGGTGTTCCGCTGCTTGATCATCGTCCTATGGCTCCAGTGAAACTGTTACCGCCGTGGCAGTGGCAACTCATAGATTGCGATACATCGTTTGTAGAGGTCACTAAACACGCGCCAGAAGCACACATTAAAATGCATTTCTTAGAGCTTCAATACAAGTACTCGTGTACAGAGCTTTACACTGACGCTTCGAAGTCACATGCTGGGGTGTCTTATGCAGCCGTTGGCCCATCCTTCTCGGAATCCGGTGTACTCCACCCGGAAACGAGTATTTTTACGGCTGAGGCCCATGCACTGTTGTCGGCTGTAAAGCATATAAGGAAATCAAAACTTCAAAAGGCAATTATATTTACGGACTCCCTAAGCGTCGTAAAAGCATTGATGTCACTCGGTAAACACAAAAATCCTGTACTTACTGAGCTCTATTCCGTTCTCTGTCAAGCGTATGTATGTAACCAGCATGTCATTATATGCTGGGTGCCTGGCCATAGAAGCATTGAGGGTAATGTGCTAGCTGACCGAATAGCTACATCAATAACATCGCACGCTATTAACCCTTCAGCTGCTGTCCCTGTAACAGATGTGAAACCTTTCTTGCGAAAGAAACTGCGAAGCCAATGGCAACACTTGTGGGATGCTGAAACAAGTAATAAGCTTCACTTGATTAAACCACAGTTAGGTTTCTGGCCCCCCGTAACGAAAACACGGCGAACTGACGTCCTATTCAGTCGACTGAGAATAGGACACACGTACGGAACCCAGTTTTTTGTTGACAGGTGATGAACCACCAACCTGTGGTAGATGTGGTGAAAGGCTGACCGTCCTCCATGTCCTCCTGGAGTGTCGGGAAGCCGAAGTAGAGAGAAGGAAACATTTCCCTGTAGCATATCACTATCATATTCCTCTTCATCCTATGATGTTTATTGGTGAAGAATCCGCTGTTTAACACCAGAGCAGTCCTCGGTTTCTTAAACGAAGTGGTCCTGCATGTTATAAGCCCAACAAATTCGTAGCGCATCCTCTCTCAAGAGGATGCCGCTGTGATAGTTTTGTATAAGCACATGCCTCCAGGCCCTTGTGTTTCAAGGGCTCTGTTATCTAGTAGTGTTTTTTGACAGTTTTTACATCTGACATATCTTGTATATCATATCATTGTTTAGCAATGCATCTTTTACGCTTATAGTACACGTCACTAGTCATTGCATTATCTTATTCCGTGTAGATTTTACGCACTTTACAGCAATTATTTTAGGCCCCTTTACAGCCATGTCACATCTACTTCTCTCAATTCATCACTTCACTGCGAACGTCATGGCGCTCTTTGGCCATACCTGGCCCTTGCGCCACTAAACTCCAATAATCATCATCATCAGGCCATAGTAATCCCTATCCTGAAGCAGGGCAAGGATCCATCGTCCGTATCGAGTTATCGGCCCATAGCTCTAACAAGCTGCATCTGCAAAGTCTTTGAGAAGATGATAAACCGCCGTCTGATACATTTCCTAGAATCAAACAAGCTGCTTGACCCATACCAGTGTGGATTCCGCGACGGCCGATCCACCACTGACCATCTGATACGCCTAGAGGCTCAGATTCGTGAGGCTTTTGTCCACAAGCAATCCTTCCTGTCTGTTTTCCTTGATATGGAAAAAGCATACGACACCACGTGGCGATTCGGAATACTAAGAGACCTCGCACACTTTGGAATATGTGGCATTATGCTGAATATCATTGAAAGTTATCTGTCCAACTGCAGATTCCGTGTTCGTGTGGGTAATGCCCTATCAAGACCATATGTGCAGGAAACTGGAGTACCACAGGGTGGTGTGCTTAGTTGCACCCTTTTTATCATAAAAATGAACTCTCTGCGTCTGTACATCCCACGCAACATATTTTATTCAGTATATGTCGATGATGTACAGATAGGCTTCACGTCATGTAACCTTGCAATCTGTGAGCGGCAGGTTCAGCTTGGACTGAACAAACTGTCTAAGTGGGCAGACGAGAATGGTTTTCGGCTTAACCCACAAAAGTCCACATGCGTCCTCTTCTCCAGAAAGAGAGGTCTGCACCCTGATCCCAACATTGAGATACAGGGTGAGGGTCTACCTGTAAAAACTGAACACAAATTCCTAGGCCTAATTCTGGACGCGAAGTTAACGTTTATCCCACATCTAAAGTATTTAAGAAACAAGTGCCTGAAGACAATGAGCATCTTGAAAGTGTTGTCTCGCACTACGTGAGGTAGTGACACAAGATGTCTATTGAATCTATATAAGAGCCTCATTCGATCACGTATAGACTACAGTTCCATTATATATCACTCTGCGACGCCGAGCGCCTTGAAGATGTTAGACCCTGTCCACCATCTGGGTATCTGCCTCTCTACGGGTGCGTTCAGAACAAGCCCCGTAGAAAGCCTTTATTAGAAAGCCCCGTAGAAAGCCATGCGAGCAGTGAAAGAGCATCTGTTTGCAAGACTAATTCGAAGGCCTCCAGCTACAGTAGCTGAGTTTGTTAGTGAGGCGACAACAATAGAGCGAGCCCTTCAGCAACGCTCCTCGGTCTACGATCGCCAAATCACCCTGGGATCAGCATCTCCATCTCTCGTTGCCCTGTGACACCGATGCGCTTCGAGAGCTTGTGCATAGTGTTGTGTGGGAGGAGCTCGATCGACTACAGGGAGTGCGTTTTCAGCCAACCGCAACGTCCCTCACAGATATCGTCCGCGAAGAAGTCCACCAGGCGGCACAGCCATTCGTGCAAACCCGACCTGAAGCCGCCCCTGTACTGACTTATGCGCAAGCAGTGAGGCTACCTGCGCAGCCCGTGAACCACCATAACCTGCCTTCTTCTGAAGAACCGCTGCACCATTTCCAGGGTCAAACTTCGCATACAACTATGTACGAGTCCACAAGCCCCCGAATCAATGCGCGAAAGTCAGACGTGTGGCGCACACCTGACTATCAGCCACTCTGCTTCCACTGTGGCGAAGCGGGCCACTTGTACCGTGCCTGCTACTACCGACGAATAGGACTCCAGGGATATCACCCCGGCGCTCGTCGCCCACGTGAGGGAGAGCGCCCGAGAGAAATCCAGCAATATCTGGCCAGTCGAGATTCGTCGCCGTACGCGCAGTTCCCACCGTTTGAACAGTCCCTGCCAATGAGCCGATCTCCGTCTCCACAGAGGCGCCAGTCACGATCACCACGTCCTCGACGATCGGCGTCACCTAGTCACTACACTACGTTCTCCGCTTCTGTGGGCAACCGGCCCACGAGCCCAAGTCGGGGAAACTAAGAACAGCGACCTCGGGGGGTGGGGCCGCTGTACAACGCACTTCAAAAGATCCTCCGTTGCGACAACACGACGACGACGTCACCGACGACGATAACGATGACGACAACGACGACTGTGTACCTTCGGCACCTTCATTCGAAAACCGTAAACCTGTTTCAGCCGACATACTCGTTTCTGTAGATAACCACCTGGTAACCGCTCTTGTCGATACTGGTGCCGATTATTCTGTTCTGAGCGGACAACTGGCTACTGCACTTCGCAAGGTGACAACACAGTGGCCCGGATCTAAGCTCCGTACAGCTGGCGGTCATGTTCTCACACCGACCGGCAAATGCACTGCGAGGGTACGCATTCGTGAGGCCACGTTTGTTGCTTCATTTATTATACTGGCAGAGTGCTCTAGGCAGGTCATTGTCGGTATGGACTTTCTTCTAGAGTACGGGGCAATCATAAACCTTCGCGAGTTGCTTGTCACTTTTTCCAGCGAACATGCAACTCATTCGGACGACTATCACCCACAGTCCACGGTGTTACGCATTTCTGGTGACTGCGCTACTTTGCCACCACGGAGTACTACTTTGATCACTGTGGAAACAGACGACTATCCTCCCCATCTCGGAATCGCTGAAGGCAATCGGTCAGTCTTGTTGGCTCGACAGGTTTGCGTAGCTCGCGGCATCTTGCAGCTGTCGTCACGGACTGCTCAGATTTTAGTGACTAACTTCAGTCGTGAATACCAGCACTTCGCCCCATGAACTGCCATCGCCTATTTGGAGCCAGTCAGTGACAATCCTGCTTGTTTAACTGTAGGACAGAATGGTGCAGATGCTACCTGTGACGTACCGGCCAACAGCAAGATTGATGTGAATTCAAAATTACCAGGTGGATAACAAGCTAGCATTCGGAGCCTTTTACAGTCTTTTGCGGACTGTTTCGGTTCAACATCGAAGGTCAACCAAATGCCTATTGCGAAACACCGAATTATTACAAATCACGATGAAAGACCCGTGCGCCAACGTGCCTACCGTGTTTCTCGTAAAGAGCAAGACGCCGTCCGCAATCAACTCTAACAAATGCTTACCGACGACATCATACAGCCCTCCACCAGTCCATGGGCCTCACCTGTAGTTCTGGTGAAAAAGAAAGACAGTACAATGTGTTTTTGTGTTGACTATCGCAAGCTTAACAACTTTATGAAGAAAGACGTTTATCCCCTTCCCCGCATCGACGATTCTTTGGACTGCCTTCGACATGCCCGATACTTCTCATCGATAGACCTACGCAGCGGCTACTGGCAAATAGAGGTTGATGACCGTGACCGTCATTAAACCGCCTTTATTACGCCTGATGGACTCTACGAATTCAAGGTCCTTCCTTTTGGATTGTGCTCTGCGCCTGCTACCTTTCAGCGCATGATGGACACGGTACTATCAGGTCTCAAGTGGCAGTCACGCCTTGTCTATTTAGATGATATCGTTGTGTTTTCTGACACTTTTGAGCAGCACCTACAGCGCTTACAAGCAGTTCTTGACGCAATTCGTGCTGCTGGCCTGTCCTTAAAGCCTGAAAAATGCCATTTCGGGTATGACGAACTCAAATTTTTAGGCCATGTTATCAGCTACGCAGGCATTCGACCAGACCCCGACAAAACCATTGCTGTTGCTTCGTTTCCTACACCTGCGAACAAACACGAACTCCGCCGTTTTCTAGGGCTTTGCACATATTATAGACGCTTCGTGGCTAACTTTTCAAGGATAGCCGAACCTTTGCAGCGGCTAACAAATAATAATGTTCCGTTTGTCTGGGAGCAGGACCAACAAGAGGCCTTCTGTGAACTCCAGAAACGTCTGCAAACACCTTCAGTTCTAGGACACTTTGACGAAGACAGTGACACCGAGTTGCACACGTATACCAGCAACGTTGGCCTTGGTGCCGTCCTCGTACAGTGGCAAGATGGAGCCGAGCGCGTCATTGCGTACGCAAGCCGCACTTTGTCTCCAGCTGAAAGGAACTATTCGACTACGGCGAAGGAATGCTTGACTGTTGTGTGGGCAATTGCTAAGTTCCGCCCATATTTGTACGGCCGATCGTTTCGAGTTGTGACAGATCACCATTCATTGTGCTGGCTCGCCAATCTGAAGGATCCCTCTGGCCGTCTCGCACGCTGGAGTCTTCGCTTGCAAGAATACGACATGACGATCGTGTTCAAGTCCGGGCATAAACACACCAACGCCCACTGCCTGTCGCGTGCTCCACTTGAACCGTCGCCATTCGATGTTGATAAAGAGGACGCATTTCCTTCCATTGTCACAGTGTCAGACATCAGCAAGCAACAGCGCGATGATTCAGAACTCCGGCCTCTCATCGACTACCTTGAGAACCGTCTACCAGAGCCGCCTCGTATCTTCGTCCGAACGTTATCTTCGTATTTTCTCCGCGATGGCGTCCTCTACAAATTGGGTTTTCACTCAACTGCAACCGCCTGCCTCCTTGTAGTGCGGACGGCACTACGTGACGACATCCTGCGGGCCTCTCATGACGAGCCATCTTCGGGCCACTTGGGATTTGCACGGTCGTTCTCACGCATACGCCAAAAGTACTTCTGGCCTAACCTTCGCCGCGACGTCAAGCAATATGTGAAGACATGCCGCGGCTCCCAGAGACACAAAACACCACCCGTGCGTCCCGCTGGACTTCTCCATCCCGTTGATCCTCCATGGATCCCTTTTCAGCAAGTCGGCATAGATTTGCTTGGACCATTCCCCACGTCGAGGGCTGGTAACCGTTGGATTGCTGTAGCCACAGACTACCTTACACGTTACATTGAAACCCAAGCTCTCCCATGAGGCACTGCTAATGATATTGCGACCTTCTTTGTACATGGAATCGTACTCCGCCACGGTGCTCCGACAGTGGTTATAACCGACCGGGGCACAGCATTTACAGCGCAGCTCACAGAAGATATCATGCATCTCAGTGGTTCAGTTCACCGTAAAGCCACTGCTTACTATCCCCAGACGAATGGGCTCACAGAAAGGCTAAACAAAACGATCGCTGATATGATTTCCATGTATGTTGACGTCGAACACAAAAACTGGGACGACGTTCTCCCATATGTTACGTTTACGTATAATACTGCCGTTCAAGAAACTACCGGCCTCACCCCTTTTCGCTTGGTGCATGGCCAGGAAGCTGTAACAACGTTGGACGCAATGCTTTTACCCATCCACGGTTCTAATGTTGTCACTGATGCAGCCGAATTCGCTCGATGTGCCGAAGAGGCGTGCCAGCTCGCACGAATGCGTATCCGCTACCAACAACACAATGACGCCGACCGATACAGTCTTCGTCACCGAGACGTCGCTTATCAACCTGGTGACAAAGTATGGGTGTGGACACCAATCCTGAAGTAGAAGGCACCACTCGCCGTCCCCGACGCCCACGCCTCTCCGATGTCGTTCACGTCTCTTGGTTGAAGCTTTACTACTCCCGCTGACTGCAAAGCTGTACACCTCTCTCACCATCTACGTATACCTTAACCATATCACTGTGGCACCCCCCCCCCCCCCAGTGCATAAATGTTCCGCATCGAGACAATGCTTCTAGGGAGGGGGTAATGCCACGACCTTGACATGACTGAAAGCCACTCGGTGCAATTCCATGCAAGGCATGTCGGGTTGATCCTCGAAGAAGACAACGACGAAGGTGCCAGAGTAGTTCTATGAAAGATCTATAGCGTCGACGGAAGTCTTTTGTTGTTTTGTCTGTGACAATATTCTTAACAGATCCTCAGGTAGACCTCCTGCAGCTAGGAAGTTCATTGTGTACAAGGAATGCCTGGTGCAGATATTCCAAACTTACAAGACCTGTGGCTTACCTGCTGAACCTTCACACAGGTGTGCATGTTTCTTTCTCTCACAAATAAATGGTGTAATTATTAACAGCATTACAGATACTGTGATGTGTCTTAATGACACAATGCTAATATAAAATTAAAACTGTCAGTTTCTCAGAGATGCATAGCTAAAAAAATAAAATTTGCAGACACATACCCAGCAAGTTTTTTTACATAACTGTGTGCAGATTCCAAAAGTCCCAAGATTACCTAAGTAGTGGCATGTCATCTCCGCCTTATTTTCCTCTTCGAACAGGACTAACAGTGCCATTTAGAGTGTCTGCAATGAAGCTCCAGCTTTGTGTTGTCCCCTATTCTTGTGGCATGTCAAGCATTGCGAAAAATTCTGGTGTTGCCTATGCTAAAAGGGAGGGGGAAAATGGAACTAGGAATGCAAATTTTCAGCACACCATCTTGTTGCGGAATTTTCTGCATCCATTCTGATGTTGTAAATCCATTGTCACTACCAATAAAATGGCAGCAAACATATTAGACAGAGGTGTTGTACCCGGTGTCTTCTGCAGAAACCATAAGTCTATGAACACATAAAATGTTTCCTCGTAACTAAAATAAAGCGACTGTGCACAGCTAGTTTGCCACTACATAAGGTTGCACGAATGCACCGGCTGTCATGAGATTACATAAGCTGATGTGCATTGGACTCGATCAGTACTTGGTGAGACTCCCTAGGAAAGGCACTGTCCTGAATAACTTGTTTCTTCGACCCATGTGCGTGTAATTGGAGCTAGTTTACAGCCCCCCTCAAGAAGCCATAGGTGGCCATAGCCCTGAGGCTTCCACTCCCCTGCATGTATGCCTATTCCCAATGTTTATTCATGTGACAGCAGACGATGTGCTTTTCAATAACGCAGTGTAAGGTTGTCTCCAGTGTGCATCCAAATACATTGTGTGCTGTATTATCCTGCTTGCAGGTGAAAGGTTCCCTGGTGACTGCTTCTGTGATATGCCAGGAAAAGCATGTCAACATCTGGCACAGTCAGTCAAAGAAAGGGAAGCGTGCCTTGGGTGACATTACACTGGCTGCTGCAATTTTTCTCACCGGCTGCAGCATGGCACAGTCCTTGCGTTTTCTGAAGAATGCGGGTATAGCCTGTTTCAGCGCAAGAACATACCATCGCTTGCAAAGCACGTTATTGCTTCCGGCAGTGAACGAGGTAATAGAATTTCTGTATTACAAAAATTGAGAGGACCACATTCTGTTGGTGCTTGGGTGTTGCACGCTGATAAAAATAATTGGTCAAAATCATGCACACTGTAACTGCACTGGAAGGTGTGTGAGCGTCTTTGAGATGTACATTTCATGACATGTTATACATGGCCTGCCTTTCATATTCAAAGGAATAGGTTTCAATAAATACCTAACTAGAAATTTCCATTCACCCTGCAGAGCCGTTCTTTCTTTATGTGTTATGATGACGTCCATTTATTAGTGCTATATTTAGAATTAACCGCTACAAGTGCCGTATTTAAAGAGCACAGAATGTTATTTGGTTGCCACATGCACTGCTCCTTGACCTCTGTTTCCCAGCAAAGCACATCGAGCAGAGCGCATGGGCGGTTGCCACCTGCAGAGCAGCAAATTTATCTCCTTCTGGCATTTGTTACCGCTTTTTTATTCCTTTTCACGCCTCTTGGCCAATGTTTAGGTGACATTTGCATGCTAAATAGTTGCGGTGTGACTAGCAGGCTTTCCTCTTCACCATCAGCCAACCATCTCTCTTCGGCTGTTTTTTTTTCATCTAGTAGCCGCATTTAGGTGAATCTCATCAGGCATTATTTTCTTTGGCTTCCAGTGCAACGAGGTATCCTCAAGCAGACACACGGAGCTTGAGGGTCTGAAGAGGGCTCTCGCCTCCCTTGATAAAAGCGGTGTCAATGTCACTGAAGCGGTGACGGACCGGCATCCACAAGTGCGCAGGTCGGTGTTGCCAAATGTAAATGAGAAAGTGCTAGGTAACAGGGCCCTCAAATGTAGCCAGAAAACAACCTGAATTAATTAGTATTGTGCTGTAACCATGACAGCATTCATAGAAGTAAAGAAGGCATGACATCAGTAAAAACAGAAATTCTCCTTGGCAAAAAATAATACTATGATGTCATGTAGCAGTGATGTTGAAGAAAACTGTGAATGACGAAGCTGATTCTTTATTGGGCGATCCTGTGCCCAGCAAAGAAACTAACTCACTCTACAACGAGAGCGGTGTGCACAATTGTCAGTCGTTGATAACCTGATCAGCGGCAAAACGCTGAGTCATCGAAAGTTCCAGAGCAATCCCTGGTGCCCGCGTGTCTTCCAGAAAGTACTACACAATTCGTGTCGCTCATACAATCAGATTACATAAGCGTCGGTGACCACAGACGACGGATAGAAGCATTGATAACGTTCAAGAAACTTCCGATACATGCAGGCGCATCCTGCGCATTAGCCGATGAAAAGCGGTCACTGATGAAAGATAAACAAGTACATGTGTGTGATGGGAAACGACAACGACTAACTCGCCGGTGTTTCCAGTTGGGCCCAGGATCCGTTTAATAATGACACGGCAAATGGGAGCTTGCTACACGAAACACAGACTTTATACAGACACGCTAAACGATACAGACTATTTACATGCACATGTACGTGGGCTATAGTTCGCGAATCGTTTGTCCTAAATAAACATGTGCCTAGCACTCATGCGCCACCACTCGCCCGTGTGCCTCGTCGTTGCGGTGCCCGTGACGGTGGTTGTGACGGTGGAGCGTCGTTGTGGCTACGTCGCTGCTGTCGCGCCGCACCTTGTCGCGACGCGGAAGCAAGAGGAAAACAGCAGGCCGGTAGAATAAAAGGCCACTGCTGTAGCTGGCCAGTAACGCCTGGCCTGTCACGCCTCGGCCGCTATAACGTCGGGCTCGGTCGGCGGACAGGTAGCTCAGGCGCCCCGGTGGCCAGCAGGAAGCACTGCACCAGGCCGCTGTCACAGCAGGCCGCTGGTACACAAGAGAGCAGAGCCACGGGCGGGATCCACGACCAGGTCCGCACGGTAGCAGGACGCCCGGTCGCCAGTCCTCGGGCTCGCTCAGCAGGCTGGTAGCTGGTAGCTCAGGTGTCCCGGTCCAAGCAGGAAGCACTGCACCAGGCCGCTATCACAGCAGGCCGCTGGCGCGCAGGAAGGCCCAGCCACGAACTGGATCCTCGACCAGGTCCGCACGGTAGCTGGACACCCGGTCACCGGTACCAGAGCCTGGAGCCGCGGTTTCGCGAGCTTGCGTTCGAAGCTGCCGCTCGCTCTCACGCTCTGCGTGCTCTCGTCCACTTCTTTGTTCATGGCACGTGGTCATCATCCATTATCACCATCATCAATCCTCTTCTTGGTGCTGCCATACAATCATCATTCCAAGCTGGTCTTCTCTCCACCGCACGCCACTATCCACATCATCACAAGGGCCCCCCACTTAAGATAGTTGCCCGCAACTATTCTAATCAACACAGGAGGAGGGGTGCATGAGTGCAGGCACGTGCGAATAGTTTAAGAAAAGTTCGTGGTCCACAGAAACAATTCATGTATACACACTGATCACAAACGCGTCGAGACTTTGGAACACAAGCCAAAGTTCCAACAAGTGCCGTCCCAAGAGGTGACACAGTTCAGATACGACTTAAGTAATCTGCGCCTACATTGTTCGACCCTTTGATGTATTCCACAGCAAACGAATACTCCTGCATTAATAAGCTCCACCGTAAAACACGATTGTTTACGTGTTTGGCCGACTGCAAGTACTGCAATGGCTGATGGTCGCACTGAATAACGAAAGGTTTCCCGCAAAGGTAAATGTGGAACTTCTGCACAGCCCAGACAAGCGCTAAACACTCACATTCAATGGTGGAATAGCGGGTTTCTCTAGGCAGCAGGTTGCGACTAGCATAAGCAACAGGGTGTAACACTCTGTCTTCGCTGGTCTGTAGGAGTACTGCGCCTAGACTCGTATTCGAGGCATCCGTGCGGAGCACGAAAGGCTTCGTGAGGTCCGGAGCTTGAAGTATTGGACTTGCGGCGAGCTTGTCCTTGAGGACGGCGAAGGCGTTTTCTTGTGTTGGTCCCCAAGATACAATGTGGCTTTGACCTTTTTTTGTGAGGTCAGTCAGGGGCTTGGCGATCTCGGCGTAGTTGGGGATAAACTTTCTGTAGTAGCCGGTTAAGCCGAGAAATGACTGCACGGCTTTCTTCGTGGTTGGCCTCTTAGAGGCTAAGATCTTGTCCAGTGTTTTTAGCATTGGTTCCACTTTCGCATCTCCAATGCGGTGTCCGAGGAAGGTAATATTATTTTGCCCGATCTCACACTTGCTAGGTTTGATCGTGAGGTTCGCATTGCGTATCCTTTGGAAAACACGTCGCAGGGCATCGACGTGTTCTTGCCAGGTAGTGGTGGCGATTACCACGTCGTCAAAGTAGTGATAGACGTTGGGTAGGTCTCCTAAAACTGTCCTCATTAGGCGCGCAAAGACAGCTGGGGCAGTCTTGATCCCAAAAGGCATATATTTGAAGTGGTAGAGCCCCGACATGCTTGAAAAGGCTGTTTTTTCGCGGCTCTCTGCAGCCATGGGTACTTGCCAGTAGCCCTTTGTAAAGTCAAATTTCGAAAAATATTTTTGTTTCCCTGCCAGCGCAAGGACAATGTCAATCCTTGGGATCGGTTCACTGTCGAAAACCAACTTTTTGTTCAGTTCGCGGAAATCGATGCACAAACGAATAGTGTTGTCGGGTTTCTTAACGACAACGATCGGTGCGTGATATGGGGACTTGGACTTCTCAATTATGCCCAATCGCAGCATCTCTTGTACCTCCCTCTCCACCTTCTCACGCAGAGCCAGGGGAATAGAGTACCGGGGTACAGGTTGCTCGGATATCAACTCCAGCGAACATTCAACGAGTTTTGTTTTGCCAGGGAGATCAGAAAATATATCTGCGAACTCATTGCACAATTCTTGAACTTGTTCGTGTTGTTCGAGATGTAAGCTTGGCGATACCTTGACGTCCGCGGTGGTCTGAGTTTGGCGTAGGCTTAGAGAAGGGATACTGTCTTCCGAATCATTGTCGTCAGTAACTTCTGACTCCGTGTTTTTGTCGTTGACAACGGTGGCTGTTGACACTTGGGTGTTTGGTACTTCCCGCTCTTCGTACTTCTTTAGCATGTTAACATGGAAGACCTTTGTCTTTCCACCTATGTCAATGGCATAGTCGGCGTCATTCCTGACTTCAGAGACCGTAAATGGGCCTTTCCATTTCATGAGTAGCTTGTTGGAATCAGTCAGTAATAGGATCAAGACCTTGTCCCCGGGTCGTAGTCTGCGTTGTCTGCTCTTGCGATCATAATAAATCTTCTGTTTTTTATGGGCCTTACTAAGCTCTTCGTGGGCAAGGTGACATGTCTCCTCGAGTCGGTTCTTGAGGTCCACAAGATAGGTGTAGGTTGTGCGCACCTCATCGTCGATGTCATCTTTTGTCCACAGCTCTTTCAAAACGCTTAAAGGTCCGCGTACGTGCCTGCCGTATATTAATTCAAACGGCGAAAAGCCCAAACTGGCTTGCGGCACCTCTCGATACGCGAAAAGAAGAGGAGCTAGGTATCGATCCCAAGACCGTGGCTTTTCTTGGCACATTCTTTTGAGCATCGCCTTCAGAGTGCCGTTGAACTTTTCAACCAAACCGTTGGCCATGGCGTGGTACGGAGTGGTCCGGAAAAACTTGACCGAAAGCAGTCGACCGACTTCCTGCATGAGCTCAGAAGTGAAACTTGTACCTTGATCGGTGACTACCTCTCGTGGCAAGCCCACTCTGGGAAACATTTCAAGTAGTGCTTCGGCGACACTAACAGAATCGATATTAGCGAGCGCTATGGCATCAGGATAGCGTGTCGCAAAGTCAATAAGGGTCAGGACATAGCGATTTCCTTTATCTAACCTTGGTGATAGTGGACCGATCAGATCAACCGCGACTCTTTGAAATGGTGTCCGTATAAGAGGCATGTTGCCCAAAGGGGCGACACCAACTTTTCCTTTCAGCGTTGTCCTCTGGCACACATCGCAAGATCGGACAAAACGCTTGATGTCTTCATGCATCCCAGGCCAGTAGAAATCTCCGAGGATACGGTCGGTAGTACGTCGAACACCCTGGTGACCAGCCATGATGCTTTCATGAGCAACTTTCAGAATATGAAGCCGAAACCTTGTTGGGACGACCATTTGTTTAAAAGTTCTTCCCGTAGATATACGGTAGTGACGGTACAAAAGACCTGCCTCTTAAGAAAAATAATACTCCGTGTCTTTCTTGGAATAAAATCGCTTGCCAATCTTACGGAAGCTACTCTTAAGACTTGGGTCCTTTTTCTGTTCCTCGGCAAGTTTTGCTGGAGTAACTTCTAACGAATCTGTGATTGGCGCATTGATCACGGAGTTCGTTTTCTTCTGCGTCCATGCGACGGCAGAAGTCATGTCCGACATTCCTCCAGATGCCGGTGGTTGACTTGAATCATTTGCTTCGGGAGGAACGTGTCCACATTCCCAATCAGGATCTGGCTCGTGTGGTTCCTTGACTCCCGGAATATTGCCAAGCACGAGATCATATAGAGGATTACTCATGCATAGTGCATTTACGTCCCCAGTGAAATATGCTGTATGAATTCGGATGTGTGCCTCGGGCAAGTCCTTGCCATTGCCATCCAACAGTACAACTTTCCTGGTTTTACCAGTTAGGCACTCATCCGGAACCAAATCCCGTCGGACAATGGTTGTGTTGCTTCCCGTATCTCGCAGAACGTGTGCTGCTTGTCCTAGTACTCGTCCCTCTACAACTGGCATATTATCCACTACGAACATGGACGGCTTCTCGATCGTTTCGCGGCAGTGAATTGTCGCGCATGTTTTTTTCGTGGATTCAGCTAGCGGACCAGAATCTAGATTTTCCGCATTGTCTGCTATGACGCAAGATGCGTGCTTCTCCTTAGGCTTAGACTTGCAGTCAGCTGTTTTGTGCCCAAGCCGCCCGCATGAGTTGCATTTATCAGCCTCTCTTGAAGCGCTTCGACAATCAGGCGCCATATGTCCTTTGCGGTTGCAAAGAAAACAAGTTTGCTGTTGCTTGTTCTGGGGTACAACACTGGGTTGATTGACCCTCTTGGCGTCGTCTGCTACTCTCCCAATATTGTTGATGCCCTGGGCTTCGAGGAAACAGTCTGTTGTGTCCGCAAGAGATGTATGGGTTTTGCATTCCCTTTCCTTGAGGAAGATGGCAAGCTTGGGGTGGCAGCAACGCAAGAACTGCTCAGCGATAACGTGATCCCGGAGGCCTTCAAACGTTTTAAAAACCTCGGCCATCGCGATCCAGTTATCAAAGTAGCTTGAGATCCGTGCGGCAAACTGGTTTCCTGTTTCGCCATCTTCTGGTCGAACTTTACGAAATTTCTCTTTGTACCCTTGGGCTGTGAATCTGAAGCGTTGAAGAAGCGCCCTCTTCACCTTCTCGTAATCCAGGGAGTCTGCAGCAGTCATACGCCCAATCACAGTTAATGCCTCACCAGTCAGGCACATGCTTATGGCGACCGCCATTTATCACTAGGCCAGTCCTGTCCAGTGGCTACGCGTTCAAACCTCTGCAGATACGCATGGAGGTCGTCGCGTCGTTCGTCGAACAGCGGCAGTAGCTTCTGGGGATTGAAGTAGGGTAGGTTTGGTGACGTTACAGGCGCGGTTGGGGCAGATGTCTGGCTCTGCGCTCCTTCTTGCAGCTTGAGCTTCAGCTGCAAGATTTGTAGCTGTCTTTCGTCGGCTAACTGCTGACTTTCTGCTGCTTCTTTTGCTGCTTCGCGCTCAGCTGCTCGTTCGTCCCGCTGCCTAGCCTGTTCTCTTTCCATCCATTCGCGCAGTTCAGCGCCAGACAAGCCTAACTGTGCTGCAGTGGCGGCTAACTTGTCTAAATCCATATCGGTCTAGTGCTGCGTGTATACACCCGAATGCCGGTCTCCGCGTTTGGGATGTTACTGGCGGATCCTGGCAGGCTCGCCAGATTGTTATGGGAAACGACAACGACTAACTCGCCGGTGTTTCCAGTTGGGCCCAGGATCCATTTAATAATGACACGGCAGACGGGAGCTTGCTACACGAAACACAGACTTTATACAGACACGCTAAACGATACAGACTATTTACATGCACATGTACGTGGGCTATAGTTCGCGAATCGTTTGTCCTAAATAAACATGTGCCTAGCACTCATGCGCCACCACTCGCCCGTGTGCCTCGTCGTTGCGGTGCCCGTGACGGTGGTTGTGACGGTGGAGCGTCGTTGTGGCTACGTCGCTGCTGTCGCGCCGCATCTTGTCGCGACGCGGAAGCAAGAGGAAAACAGCAGGCCGGTAGAATAAAAGGCCACTGCTGTAGCTGGCCAGTAACGCCTGGCCTGTCACGCCTCGGCCGCTATAACGTCGGGCTCGGTCGGCGGACAGGTAGCTCAGGCGCCCCGGTGGCCAGCAGGAAGCACTGCACCAGGCCGCTGTCACAGCAGGCCGCTGGTACACAAGAGAGCAGAGCCACGGGCGGGATCCACGACCAGGTCCGCACGGTAGCAGGACGCCCGGTCGCCAGTCCTCGGGCTCGCTCAGCAGGCTGGTAGCTGGTAGCTCAGGCGTCCCGGTCCAAGCAGGAAGCACTGCACCAGGCCGCTATCACAGCAGGCCGCTGGCGCGCAGGAAGGCCCAGCCACGAACTGGATCCTCGACCAGGTCCGCACGGTAGCTGGACACCCGGTCACCGGTACCAGAGCCTGGAGCCGCGGTTTCGCGAGCTTGCGTTCGGAGCTGCCGCTCGCTCTCACGCTCTGCGTGCTCTCGTCCACTTCTTTGTTCATGGCACGTGGTCATCATCCATTATCACCATCATCAATCCTCTTCTTGGTGCTGCCATACAATCATCATTCCAAGCTGGTCTTCTCTCCACCGCACGCCACTATCCACATCATCACAATGTGTCAATACGACTAACCTATCGCATCTACTCTTAATGTGTATGAAAACAGTTGAGTAGTGTGGGAACCATGAAGCACAAGGAAGTGAGTGAGTGAAACAACTTTATTGACGATCCGGCATAAAGGGGGGAAGGGGTAGGGGAATTAAAGCGAGACACTAGCATGCTCGAACGTCCCGGAGCAGCAACCTACTCGCGTCAAACCCGTGGGGGCGCCGCTTTCGGCCGCTGGCGTTCCAGGATGCTAAGCACGTGCTGGACCATGTCTCTTTGGTTGCCTGGCTCGGCTGATGATCTTGCTGCTGATGACAAGGAAAGCATTTTAAGGCCACCACTGTATACATTTCTCACAAGAAGTGAGAGACCAATGTGCAGCACTAACATGTATCTTTGTCTGGGCCACATACTAACGATTGTGGTGCAAGCTGTAACGCAGCTGTTTGTGAAATAGCAAAGTCTGCAACACTAATGCAGGTACTTCAAGTCTGAGAGGCCTGAAGTAGACCACCTATTTGATGCATGGCACGTCTGCAAAGGTCAGCATTGTCTGTCTTTTCTGCTAGAGACTTCTTTACTGATAGTTGCTTCTTATCTTCTTTTTTGGTTGTACAAGGCTAAACAGGAAGCTTTTGCAGGCTGCGAAATCCACAGGATGTGCTGCCATTGGCCTGTGGACGCATTCAATTGTCAACCACCTATACTTTTCAGTGCAGTGTGGGAGTGACAATGGCGACCTTGCCGTGGCTGTGTGGGTGTCTGTAATGAACCACATGCAAGATAAACACCACGGCCACAGCCTGCTTTATGACAGGTGCACCTTTCTTGTACACTTTTAAAGGAAATCTTTCTTTGCCTACCCTGCCCAGTGGTTACCATAAAAGTGGCAGCACCTCTCTGGGCGGCGCTTAGAGTACAGTGAGCCTAACAAACATGCATCATCTTGCATTGAAAATCCCTATTTTTCACCTGTCACAAGAAGATATTAAGCAAAAATCGTAGCTGACAATGAGTTATTACAGTATATTCCCCAACTGTAATGCACACCATTTTTTCTAGAACATTCGCCTGAATACTGCCTGTGTGGTGCAGCCTGATATGAAACTAAAACCACATCCTAGGCAGCGTCAGCAACAGAAAAACATTCTTGCATAGCATGACCAGCATGATTGATGTAGCATGGCGACCCGCTGCTTTCAGTATAATTACAAAATCACATTTAAATGATAACTTACTCATATAGCTAGTTGCAACAAGTTGCGTCACGTGTCTTCGGTGTAGGACAAACTAGCAAAGGGGTTAGTTTAGTCATGGGCCACCATACCATTTGTAATTGTTGCATAGTTTTATAAATGCAAAGTATCACATGCGCTGTGGACTACATGTATACAGAGGAGGACATGTGGTTCTTCAGACATTAATGAAGTGCTGTCCAGTGCATTGACAATGGATAATAGATGAAATTTGTCTCTTGTTTAACTCAGTGCACCAAATTAGTGGCCATTTTTCGGTCACGCCAGGGCTGAATTGACGGAAGTGTAGAAGCAAAGTATCTGCAACTGCAAAAAAAATTTTAGAGCACAGACACCAAGAAAAAAAATTGTGCCTGCTCTCCCATTGTAATGTGCATTGGAGACTTCCCTTTATGATCGTAACATTGTTCATTATATTCAAGGGAGCCCAATTAACAAGTAAATTTAACTTTTTCTTGAACTCTTTGCTACAAGACCTTTTGCAGTTCATACATGAGTAGTGCCAGAAAATTACATATTTTTTACACCACACACGGGGTAATAGTGTCTTCATTTTAAAAATTTTTGTATACATTATTGCAAGTACCCATGCTTATGACAAGCTCTCCAGCCTATTGACAAACAAGAGGCTTCTGAATGACATCCGCCAAATGTCGCCACACATACAGATGTTTAGCGTGGAACCTTTTCATGCGATAATCAATCGCTTCGCCCCGAAAGCTTATGCTTACTTATTCCATGGAATGTTTGCAAGGTCAGTTTGTTGTAGAAATTATTGTGAGCAAATGCATGCAGTGATAGTAAGGTCAAAACTATATGTGTTAGCATTTCGTGATACCGTTCAGAGTCCTCAGTTCACTGCACTACGTTAATAAGCAGTGTTGTGTAAAGCATACAAAGTCTGTATGGAAAGAATGACTTGATTCACATTCTCCACAGTGGAATCAGTTTTTGAAGTCAATGGTCTTCTTGAATGGTCATCATCTTCAATAGAACTATGACCTTCTTCAAAATGTTTGCACCATTTATACATTGTAGCCTTCCCTGAAACTGCAGTCCCTAGTTTCGCAAACTTACTGCTGCCCTGACTCATTCATTTGATATCAGGCAAAATCACCCAAATCAATTGACATCAGTTCACACAGACATGCACGAGAAAACAAAGAGTGCATGTATAGAGAGTTGCTTTTGCCATCTGGTACACTAAATGTGCTGCTAGATGGTGATAAAAGTGTGATTAAAATTTCATTACTTGTGAGACAGTAAATAAAAAAAGTTTGCGAATTTCCCAGACAGAACACATACTTAATTTCAGTTTCTCGTTGCCTTTCTTTATGCATTAAATAGACTTCTCAGTCAGGGAATTATTCTTTCCCTTTCAGAGTTTCTGCCTATGGTACTGTGCATATTGATCATATTCAGTGATATTCAGTGAT
>NC_051157.2:190259423-190360553 GCF_013339745.2 Dermacentor silvarum
TATAGAATCATACAACGCAGTGGCGCACCGAAGGGGGGGGGGTTCGGGGGTTGGAGGCGAAATGCAAAAACGCCCGTGTTCTTGCGTTGTAGTGCAGGTTAAAGAACCCCAGGTGGTCAAAATTAATCCGGAGCCTTACACTACGGCATGCCTCATGATCATAACTGGTTTTGGCACGTAAAACCCCAGAAAGAGGAAGAAGACCTGTAGCGAAGCCAGGTATCGGTTTCTCCGAGCTTATAGGAAAAGGACGTTACGCAATACAGCCATGTGCTTGGCGGCTGCGCCTGATAATACAGGGTGTTCAAAACTAAGCTTTATGGTTTTCTTAAAGTTAGGCACTGGGAGGCACGCGAAGACCACATCTGCAAATAAGTTATGTGGCTAGGGGGGCACAAAGTGAAATAAGATAATTATCGCTGTGAGCATCCCAATTAACTAAAATTCAACAATTATTTTTGTTGACTGCAGCAAGTGGGTATGTTTGTATTGAAAACTTAGAGACAGTCGAGTTTCTACACAGTATCAGTCGGAAGAATTATTCTAGCGTGTCCATGCTCCGAGATATCAGACTCCAAATTTCAATTGTCGTACTGCGCAGAATAATCGAGAATAAAGACGCGACAATTCTCATGAATTCCCGTGAATGATCATAAAGCTCAGTGACCACTTCTGTGGACTGATGGCGGTGCCATCTTCTCTCTTGAGTCGTGGTGGTGTGTTGACTAGAGGAACGTTCTTGAATACGGGCGTAACGCTCCGCTCCAACGCAGCAACCCCTACGCTGCTTGTTTACGATATGCGAATCACCGCGTATGAAGACTCAAGACGTCACCTATAAGAATAACGATGTGGCGTAGTAGGCGAGAGCGCGAGCCAGCGTCTTCATGTTTTGTTTCCCACGCGACGTCATCCTTTTACACAAGGCGCGCATCTGCTCCCATTTCTCTAACCACGCGACGTCATCCTAGGCCCGCGCGCTGGCGTTGGCCTCTGACGTCACGCTCCCCCACTTCGCAGCCGCGGCTCGAGGCTTCGCCCCGCTCCGCGAGAACGCCCACTCAGATAAACGGATCCGAAAACGCCCACTCAGATAAACGGGCTTGAGCCTCCTATGCTTAATGTACGACAATAAAACTGCGAAGTTACAATGAAAAACTTGTAGCGTACGAACGGCACTGTGCTCGTACTGGATATTGTCAACGTATAACTGTGATCACAATGAGTGCTACAGTTAAAAAAAGTTGTCTATGCGTAGTTCTTAGTTTAGCTGTTAGTTGTTATTATTTATATATGAACACTTCAGTGAGAGATCTATTTCATTAAGCAAGTTGGTCGCGGAACCGATGACACCCCAATGCGCAACTAAGGTGATCAGGCGCGAAGGCGCTCGCGTGGACATCGGTGTGCTTGGCAAAAGGGACGTCCCCTCGTTCATTCACGCCACCGACGGGACGAGAAAGGCACGGTCGGCGCCAGGAGGTCCAAGGTGTTCATGAGAAAAATTAACTACGGCAACTTCGCGACACCACACCCCTACGGAGTACAACTAAGCTTGTGAGCGAGCTAGCTTTACTTCTACATGGCTGATACCACTGGTACTCACGAAAAATAATTTTGAAGAATGCTGGTGGCCATATTTTTTTGTGACAGGGCCATCCCCCTGTCAGCGAGGGGGCGATGCAGAAATCTGAGGGGGGGGGGGGGGGGTCAGGACATCCGGACATCCCCCCTGGATCCGCGCCTGCAGCTGCATGCACTGCTTTGCTGGTTCATGTTATATTTTCTTTACTTATTAAATAGACAAAAAAAAACGTGGCAGCATTGATATCAGTTATTTCTGCCACAATTTTTGGGACATACGAATACATTCTTTTATGAAAAAATACATATTTTACTTGACAGTGCGTAGCGTTCAATAAATCGTTTGCAGCATCTAATATACAATGACATTGACAATGCAGTTATTATTCATGTAGGAGGCCGCGCTGCAACATGAGCCACCCGAACAAAATTTCTGGCTACGCCACTGGCTCTGGGTGCACTCGCGCTGCGGTAGTCGTGTGCGACAGCGAAACCGAGTCAACTTCTCGACTTCGTCGTCAGACTACAGTGGCTAGAATGTAGTCAGACAGCGGTCGCGTCTCGTAAGCACCAAATGGGACGCATACGTATGAGTGCCGCTTGTCGCACCAGTTTGCGTAGAACGGCTTTAAGCCCAGACCACACGTACGCTTGCGGACGCGCGCACGCTCGCGTCTACAGTGCCTGCCGCTAGGTCACTCTACTGCCGCGCCTCGCGAGGAATGGCGGCATCCACAAATACGCGCTCCAGCGCGCTCACACATTGTTGTTTGGGAAGACATCGTTTCGTACTGAATTATTTACAGTGCGTCGAAATACTTAAATGTTTATAAACTTCATTTTTAGCGTTTTAGAGTTAATGAACCAACGCAAGGAAAAACGAAAATGCGCTTTCTTACATGACATACTCAGATTCACTACGAATTGGCAGCAGCATTGGCATGCCATCAACAGCGCCGTTTTCCCGCCTTTCCGAGCGTTGTTTAGGGCGCACTTTTCGTGCGTGTACGGTCAAAGTCGCTGTCTCCCTGGCTGCTTCCCGTCGGCATCATGCCCGCAGTCACTACTCGTACGAGGCTCCTACTATTGCTGCAACAGATACTGCTGCTCATAATATTGAAGAGGAGACGAGACCAACGACGGTGCCGGCAGCGGCGACGTTGGTGGGTGCGACCGGCCCGAAAGCAAAGACTGTACCACACAGCAGTGAGTACTCCGATTATTTTACTAGAGGTGTTGTGTCGTGTCGCTATTCAGAATTTGTCCTTGGTCCAATTTGTAATTGCTACAGAGCATGTGTATTGCTGAAAATATCGATGATAGGCGCTGCCGAGCAGTCGCTACTATCATATACTCCGAGCATCAAGCGCTGTTGCAACGCCTCTTTTATATTCACGTCGATTGCTGCTGTGTTTACGGATTACTCCAAAAGTGCTCGAGTTAAGCGGCTCATGGCCGAGTTCTAAAGCAAGAAAGGCACACCTTTGCTCTTCGTGTACAATTAATTGCAGCCAAGGCCAAGCGGCGCGGCCACATCAGGCGCAGCTTTGATTTCATAAAGCTAGCTGGTCGCGCAAATCGTGCTCCGACTTTGTTGCGATAGCGCGAGTGTAGCCTTTTTCTTAATCGTTTCATCGTTTGTTTATTGTTCTTTTCAGGTGATCCGCCATGGTGGCATATTGGTTACCATGTTGCGCTGCTAAGTGCGAGGTCGTCGATTCGATTGAGCTGAGACCGAGGAATGAATCGTCAGCTGCCGTGCTTGAATGTTGCGCGCTCCGTGGGCGTACTGACCGGTTCTGAAGGCACACCATGGAAGATATTCACAGATGAGTGCCCTTTTATATAGAGCAATGCTCTGCGTACGACGTCGTGCAGAAGAAACGGGAAGTTGCTCCTTGCACAGCGCGACGACGGTTGCTACCTATTGCGGAGAAACACGAACGTTCTCCCCTGTATTTTTTTTTTTTAGTAACGTTGTATCACGTGGTTTTTCACGGCGCGGGCGGCGGCCACGCAGCCAGCGGCGGCAAAGCGTGGCGCAGTTGCCCGCCTGTGCGATACGTGTGCGTGGTCGCTACGAACGACGGCAAAGCATGGTAGTGTCCTGTAACGTTTAGGGAAGACTCACCCGTGACACTTGTTGTGTACCCTAGCGACTCCGGCGGCCGAGGACCCGCAGGGTATCATTTCATGGCCGCCCTGTCTGCAAAGCATGGTGACGCATATGTCGCTGGATGCTGCACTCGGAGAGAAATGGGCCACCAGCAACCTGTCCTTGAAGGATTTTGATTTATTTCATTATTTATCAGGCATGCATCCATGGATCCATGGATGAATGTGGACACTGCCGATTGCGATACTTCTTACTTCTTCACCACGTCACACACATTTTTACCATCTTTGTAGTCCTTCACGATACTGCACTTTGTTTCTAAGTTTATAACAGTGCACTTTCTTTTCACCTGCAATGTCGTGCATTGCCGATAATCAGTGGGCAAATCAGCCATCTTCTATTCCGGCGGCGAGTCGAACGAGGCGGAGAAACCACCAGGAAGCCAGGAATGACTTCGACACAACCAACAAGGACGAGCACGAGCAGCTTAATCCTTTGGCAGAACTGTGCGGGATGAGGGGCTGTCAGCGCAGTTGGCGCAGCCCCTTCGTGTTTCCAAGGGTGGAAGAGTGACGGGAGAGGCACACGAGGCTGCCAATGCGTTCGTTATAATCGATAATGTGGCATGGGGGTATTCTAGTAAGAGGGTTATCTCACCATATAAAACATACAAATGCTAACGGTGCAGCGGCTTCTCATTAGGACGTGAAGTTCTCGCCGGATTGCTGGGCGCAACCGCGTAAGCGTTCCGCGCGTAGCTTGCAAACAGCGGGACGGCCGAAGACTACCGCGAAGCTCGTTTTAAAGGATGCCCAATTGGCAATATCATCTTGGTGGTTGAGGAGCCATAGCTGTGCAACGCCCGCCAGGTAAAAGTTGACGTTGCTGAGCTTGTCACTGTCATTCCACTTATTGTGGGCGCTTACCCGCTCGTACGAAGTGAGCCAGTCCTCGACGTCGTGCTCGTCGGTGCCGTTGAAAATTACAGGGTCTCGCTGTCGGGCTACGCCGGAGCAGGCGACCACCGGTGGTACGGGAGCACCTTGTTGGGCACATCGTCAGGCATTGCCGAGGCTGGGGGTAGAGTCCGGGTACGGAGTTCCAGGATGAAATGGGAACCAGCACCTCCACCAATTGATAGTACGCGTTTAATAGTAGATACGCTTGGCGTTTTTATGAATGCGCCGAAACAGGCAACGGCCAAACGGAGCGAGCCCGAGCACCAAGAACAAACGTCTTATTCTTCGTCTTCTGCTGGTGCCCGTATTTCTCATTACATAACCAATAATTGTCATAAGTGGGTTCGACTGTAGCGACTATTTGATTCAAAGACCTCATTGAATATGAAGCTATTCGATTCGTTATTTGAAAGTTTTGAATAGTATTCTTCAATGGTGTTGTGCCGCATATGTATGGCGCTATGGATACACACATAATGAAATGTAAAAAGACCATAGTGCAAAAAACTCGATTACTGCCCAGACATGCAGCCTGAGGCCAGCATGCAGCCTAGTGCAGGCTGCAGCTTTTTATTCCAGGGGCCATATGCTTGCCCAGTAACTGCTTCACCACAGCTCCTATGTTCTATTAAGCATTGCCACAAATGTACATCTAGAACTCTACTATATATTGTCTCATATTATATGACCTATTTCACAATGAAGGCTTTAATCAAATTTTCAGCCAGTCTGCTCAAGTTCATATTCTCTCATTCACTGCATTAAATTTAGCAACTCAACTTGTTTTTAACTTGCAAAATTTCTGTTTTGATTTTGTGTTCCTCATTTCTTTTTTGAAGATTGTCTTTGTGCTCCTCCTCCATGAGGTGCATTTGCATCTTATGCTTCTCCAGTGGCAAAGTGATCCCAACTTCATTTTCTGCAGATGTTTTTTCAAGGAGTGCCATCCTGCCTCTGGGTGGCCTCGAGCTTGCAGTCTATGGTCTCTCGTGCACATTTTTCTTTGTTGGACGCATCATTTTCACAAAGCTCCAATGTAGCTACACTGTCTACGTTGGGTGCACATGTAGCGGCGGTGGCGCCATAATTTTCCATTGACTCTTCGTCGTTCTTGAGGTGGCTAGGGCTCTTGTGCTCCTCTGACATGATCATTAGTTGAACACGGTGCTCATCATGCAGCACACTTCACATCACTGAATGTAAACGCCACAGCAAATGGCTTTCGACATACGGTCGAACCCCTTTATAAAAGACATGTACCGGGGAGCAGTTTGTCTCTTATATGAGAGGACCCGCCGTGGTTGCTCAGTGGCTATGGTGTTGGGCTGCTGAGCACGAGGTCGCGGGATCGAATCCCGGCCACGGCGGCCGTATTTCGATGGGGGCGAAATGCGAAAACACCGGTGTACTTAGATTTAGGTGCACGTTAAAGAACCCCAGGTGGTCCAAATTTCCGGAGTCCCCCACTACGGCATGCCTCATAATCAGAACTGGTTTTGGCACGTAAAACCCCATAATTTTCTTATATGAGAGGTCGCACTCTTATAAGCAGGTTACTAAGTGCTCATTTTCTAACCAGCTCTTATTTCGATATTGGCACCATACAATTAAAATAAGCACAAAGGAAGGCTATAACCTGTTGAAAAAAGGCTTATTATTTGACATTTGTTGTTACACTACGTTACTGGTGAAATAGGTCTCAAGCTTGGTTTGCTTCATGGCTGCATTGACAGTGTTCAGCACTGCTTCCAGCTTGGTGACAAGGCCAAGAGTTCCTTAACGGTCACTGATCCAAAGCTGTATGTGGTGACGGAACTTGGCCAAGTACTGTCATTACGTCCCCAGAAGTCATTGGTGCTGCACAATCACTTTCGTTGTGAGACACATCTGTGGCACTGTCTTCACTTTTCTCATTTTCTTGCACCATCCTGATTATGTTCTCATCACAGAGGTATTCTTTAACAGGAAGATTGTCATCCGCTTCAAGATGTTGCGACACCACGTACCCGAGCACATGAGGGTTGGACCCTCCCGCGTGTAGCCGTGCGCGGCTTAGCCGTGTCTGGGGAAAGGGGGATCCTGGGGGATGAGCCGATGCCGGGTGTTCGGACCTCTAAGGCCCCCCGGTGGAGGCAACACACCTCTTCGGCCTCTGCTTCACATAGACGGCACCTCCAGACTGACCCACCTGGAGGAAATCGGCAGTCGCCTTTTCCTGTCCCCCCCTCAACACTTTTTCTTTCTCTTTCACTGTCTCTTCTTTCCTGTCTCCTATTATCTTCTCCTCACTTCCAAATTTCTGGGCGGCAAGGGTTAACCTTGTGTGGCTAGCCAGTCTTGGTTATGCTGTATTTGGTTATAGCAGTGATGTACAACTGGCGTTGGCAGGATTCCGATTACAGGAACTCCTGTCACGTCCCCGCGTTGGGCTCCTTGGTGGGTGGTTGGCATCGCTGCTGAAAATCCCAGCTATACTCATGGACAGCGCCTTCCCTAAACTCCCTGATCGCCCTCACAAACGAGGGCGCACCGAAGATGTTTTTCAATTTTTTGGAAACAGAACACAAAACTTTCCACGATTTCACGTCATCCACTCTGATAAGCCTGAAAAGACAGTGAAAATGATCTCACCCTTCCTTGTCTCGAAGTCTCTCACTGAAGTTCTTGGCCGAGGTTACAAAGCATCAAAAATGGCAAGCGGTGATCTGCTTCTAGAGCTCCGCGATCAGATACAATACGAAAAACTGCCGAAATTAGTGTCATTTGGGGACATCCCAATAACACTGACCCCACACCGTACTATGAACACCACGCGCGGCGTTGTTTCAGATGATGATTTAATGGAGCTAAGCGAGGCTGAACTCTTGGAGGGCTTCAGTGAGCAAAATGTGATAAACGTTAAAAGAATTAAGATGAGGCGCGACGGCAAAGAAATCAAGACCAAGCACCTAGTACTTACTTTTGGCTCAAGTGTCCTGCCCGAGTCCATCGAGGCCGGGTACCTCAGACTTCGTGTTAGGCCATACGTGCCAAATCCTCTGAGGTGTTTCAAGTGCCAGCGATTCGGGCACAGTTCACAGAACTGCCGAGGCCGGCAAACTTGTGCTAAGTGCAGTGCCAATGAACATTCCTCCGAAACTTGCAATAACACTCTACATTGTGTCAACTGTGATGGTGAGCACGCCGCATACTCACGGTCGTGCCCATCATGGAAGAAAGAGAAAGAAATTGTGACTATTAAAGTCAAAGAAAATATCACATTCAAGGAGGCACGTAGGCGGGTATCATACCTGCCCAAGAACACCTTTGCCGATGTGGCGCGTCAGGGGGCAGCGACACAACGGCTTCCGGCGCCTGCCCGGCCCGCAAGCAGCGAGCCGGCAGTGACGCCATCCGCCCCCTCGGCGGCTGCAGCTAGCGCTGCTCCGCCAACTCACAAGAAGGGGCCATCAACCTCCGGGCTGGTGGCCTCCAGGGCCTCGTCCCTCGAGGCGAGGCCTTCCCGTCAAACCAACCGCTCGCAAGAGCGCGTGTCCAGCGCCTCACAAGAGGCGATGGACACAACAACCGGCCAGACGGCGCCACCAGCGCCTCAGGAGCGGCGAGAATCTCGCGATCGCTCCAAAAAAGAAAAAGCCCGCATCACAGGGCCCGACAAGGGCTCTGTAGCTTAAGTTAGTCTCCTTTATACACAGCACAAAAACACTTCCAACATGAATACACAAATAATACAGTGGAACATCAGAGGACTCCTACACAACCTCGATGACGTCAAAGAAATCCTACACAAGTTTAATCCGAAGGTGCTGTGTGTTCAGGAGACACACCTTAAATCCACACAATGCAACTTTCTCCGACAATACGCCATCTTTCGCAAAGACTGCGATGACACTGTTGTGTCATCCGGTGGTGTAGCTATCATAGTAGACAGAGGTGTTGCCTGCCGGGAAATAAAACTTTGTACACCCCTAGAGGCAGTTGCTGTCCAAGGGGTGCTGTTTGACAAGCTAATCACTATCAGCTCTATATACATCCCTCCCAGTTATGACCTTAATAAAACCGAATTTCAGAACTACATAGATGAACTTCCGGCACCATACATAGTTGTCGGAGATTTAAACGCACATAACACATTGTGGGGAGACTCTCGTTGCGATGCGAGAGGACGCGTAATTGAAAACTTTCTCTTTTCTTCAGGAGCATGTTTACTTAATAAGAAAGAGCCCACTTACTACAGCATGGCGCACAACACATACTCCTCCATAGATTTAAGTATCGTGTCTAGTACACTGATTCCGTACCTGGAGTGGTCAGTTATCAAGAACCCTTTTGGGAGCGACCACTTCCCAATTGTATTAAACTTAACAAAACAAGATATAAGCTCACCACACATTCCCCGATGGAAGGTTGACACAGCTAACTGGGAACGTTTCCGAGAACTTACGTATTTAAGCACGGATGATATTGCCTCCTTTAATATAGAAGACGCTGTGGCGTATATTACAGGCTTTATTATTGACGCTGCCACGAAATGCATCCGTCAAACTAATGGACTAGCGAATAAACGTCGCATCCCGTGGTGGAATGAGGAATGTAAACAAGCACGGAAAAATCAAAACAAAGCTTGGGGACGACTTCGCGACTCCCCAACTGCTGAAAATTTGATTAGTTTCAAACAAATAAAGTCCCAGGGTAGAAGAACACGCCGACGTGCTAAAAGGGAGAGTTGGGAGAAGTACATCTCCAGTATAAATTCTTACACGGATGAGACAAAAGTGTGGAATCGAGTAAATAAATTAAAAGGCCGGGAGGTACACCCATTACCGTTAGTCAGTACCCAAGGTGAGAGCCTGGAAGACCAGGCAGATTGTCTGGGCGAACACTTCGAACATGTTTCCAGTGCGTCCCACTACACACAAGCATTTCTGAGGTTCAAAGAACGCGAAGAGCGACAGCCCCTTAAACGTAAAGGTTCATCGAGTGAGGCCTACTACTATCCATTTACTTTAACTGAACTCAAGGCATCCCTCGCTTGCTGCAATGACTCGGCGCCAGGCGGTGATCGTGTCATATATGAAATGATTAAGTACGTGCATCCTGAAGCTCTGAAAACACTCCTGTATCTTTTCAATGCCATGTGGGCAGATGGGTATATCCCGTCCTCGTGGAAGGAAGCTATAGTCATCCCCGTGCTCAAACAAGGCAAAGACCCATCCCTAGCCAGCAGCTACAGGCCAATTGCGCTAACAAGCTGCCTGTGCAAACTATTTGAAAAAATGATAAACAGGCGCTTAATCTCTTACCTTGAATATAACAAACTACTAGACCCCTTGCAATGTGGTTTCAGGGAAGGTATGTCCACAACAGACCACCTTGTTCGCATTGAGTCTTATATTAGGGATGCTTTTATACATAAGCAGTTCTGCCTCTCAGTGTTCCTCGACCTAGAAAAAGCTTACGACACGACATGGCGCTACGGCATTCTCAGAGATCTTTCCACGATGGGTGTCCGTGGCAACATGTTAAATACAATCGAAAGTTACCTATCTAATCGCACATTCCGCGTAAGAGTGGGTAACGCTCTAAGTCATTCACCCAAGAGACCGGTGTACCACAGGGAGGCGTGCTCAGTTGCACACTATTTATAGTAAAAATGAATTCCCTGCACACAGTCATTCCACGCACAATGTTTTATTCCATTTATGTCGACGATGTACAAATAGCCTTCAAGTCATGCAATATTGCCATCTGCGAACGACAAGTGCAGCTTGGAATAAACAAATTGTCCAAATGGGCGGATGAGAATGGTTTTAAAGTTAACACTCAGAAGAGCACTTCCATACTCTTTACAAACAAGAGAGGCGTAACGCCAGTCCCAACTATTGAAATCAAAGGAGATGCGCTCTCTGTAAGCAGCGAGCACAAGTTTCTTGGGAGTAACTTTAGATTCACAACTCACGTTTATTCCTCATATTAAGCGTCTGAGGGCAAAGTGCCTAAAGACAATGAACCTCCTAAAGCTTCTATCGCGCACAACATGGGGCAGTGATCGAAGGTGTCTCTTAAACCTCTATAACAGTCTTGTCCTCTCACGCCTTGATTACGGGTCTATAATTTATAATTCTGCAACGCCAAGTGCGTTAAAAATCCTAGACCCCGTTCACCACTTGGGCATCCGTCTCGCGACTGGTGCTTTCAGGACAAGCCCAATCCAGAGCCTCTACGTAGAGTCGAATCAGTGGTCGCTTCATCTGCAACGGTCATACAGCAGTTTTACATATTTCCTGAAAGTACAAGCAAACGTTGAACATCCTTGTTATTCAACTATAAATGACGTGACCGCTGCCACACTCTTCCATAATCGACCTGCCGCGAGAAAGCCATTCTCTTTGCGTGTGAGGAACCTCAGTGAGGAAATGGGTGTTCCGCTTCTTGAACAATGTCCTGTGGCTCCAGCGAAACTGTTGCCACCGTGGCAGTGGCAGCTCATAGAGTGTGACACATCGTTCGTAGAGGTCACTAAACACGCGCCAGAGGCACATATTAGAATTCATTTCTTAGAACTCCAATCTAAATACTCGTGTACAGAGTTTTACACAGACGCTTCCAAGTCACATGCGGGGGTATCTTATGCAGCCATCGGTCCATCGTTTTCGGAATCCGGTGTACTGCACCCGGAGACAAGTATCTTTACGGCTGAGGCCTATGCAATATTATCGGCTGCAAAGTTTATAATGAAATCAAAACTCAAAAAGACTATCATATTTACAGACTCGCAAAGTGTTGTGATAGCATTGCAATCACTCTGTAAACACAAAAACCCTGTACTTAATGAGCTCTATTCCGTTCTGTGTAAAGCGTATATATCTAACCAGCATGTGATTATATGCTGGGTGCCGGGTCATAGAGGCATTGAGGGTAATGTTCGAGCAGATCAAATGGCCACATCTGTTACATCTCAGGCTATTAACCCTACAACTGCTGTTCCTGCAACAGATTTGAAGCCTTTTCTGCGAAAGAAACTGCGAAGCCACTGGCAACGCTTGTGGGACGCTGAAACAAACAATAAGCTTCACCTCATTAAACCACAGTTAGGTTTCTGGCCTCCCGTAACGAAAACACGACGAACTGATGTCCTATTCTGTCATCTCAGAATAGGACATACATATGGCACCCACAACTTTTTGCTTACTGGTAGTGAACCACCAACCTGTGGTAGATGTGGTGAGAGGCTGACTGTCCTCCATGTCCTCATGGAGTGCCGGGAAGCCGAAACAGAAAGAAAGAAATATTTTTCACAAGCGTACCGATATCATGTCCCGCTTCACCCCATTCTGTTTCTTGGCGAAGAACCGATTTTTAATGCCAAAGCAGTCGTCGATTTTTTGAACGATGTGGTCCTGCATGTTATAAGCCCAATAAATTCATAGCGCATCCTCCCTGCAGAGGATGCTGCTGTGATAGTAGTTTTGTATAAGCACATGCCTCCAGGCTCTTGTGGTTCAAGGGCTCTGTTTAGGCAGTAGTGCTTCTTGCCAATCACTCCATCTTAAATATTTTAAATATCGCGTCATTCTTTCTCAATGCATTCTTCATTGCATAGTACACCTCATTATTTATTGCCATGATTTTAGTACATGTATATTTTACGCACTTTACAGCGATTATTTTTAGGCCCCTTTACAGCCCCGTCACATCTACTTCTCAGAATTCATCACTTCACTGCGAACTAACAAACACTGGCATGGCGCTCTTTGGCCATACCTGGCCCTTGCGCCACTAAACCACACACATTCATTCATTCATCCGCTTCAAGAAAGCCCTGAAATGTACCCGACTCATTGAAGTTCCTCTGAATGATTGGCCAAGATTCTGACTCCTCATCCACATAATCGAAGTCTTCGTCTGCAATGTCCTCGTCTGTGTCTTCCTGCTGCAGATTAAAACCCGCTTTATGGAAGCACCCTCTCACAGTGCTCTTCCTAATATCGTTTCAGGAGCCAGTTAGCAATTCAACTGATGTCCTCAAGTTGATTGTTGTTTCCCGCTTCTGCAGCATATCAAACAGCAGCCGTTGAACAAGCCGTTCTGTTTTTTGCTTTAACAGCTTATATGACCCCATTATCCAGAGGCTGTAGCAAGGACGTGCAGCTGGGTGGCAAATAGCTCAGCTCAACAGCTTTCAGTGACGGGGTTTTCATGTGTGCCGAACAGCTGTCTAGAAACATGAGAATTTTTCTGTTTTTCAGTGCCATCTTCTGATCAAAACTAGTCAGCCATTTGTTAAAAATCTCAGCTGTCGTCCATGTGGCCTTGTTTGCAGTGTACTCTACATTCATAGAGTATTTCTTTAGGCAGTGTGGTTTTTTGGACTTGTCAATAACCAGAATGTTTTCTTTTTTTATTTCAGTCCATATTAGTACAGAACATAGCTTTAATATGATCTTTGAACTTTTTGCCTCCACTGCAATCTTGATTAGCAAGGCAGAACGTTTATGACTCATCCAGATTGACGACATCGCAAGCCTTCCCCTCAGCAATGTTGGCAATGTCTCGTCTTTCCCCTGTCTTACGGCATTTTTATCGGCAGCCTTGCTTTCACCGCAAACAGCTTTGTAGCTGATTCCATGCTACACTTGAAGTGGTTGAACCATCCTTGACTGGCCTTAAAATCAAGGCCAAACATCAGCTGCCTGGCACTGGCTTGAACCAAGGGTTCGCTGAGCAGTATGTTTTTGCTCCGCGCATCCTGTATCCACAAAAGAAGCGCTTCTAAGGCATGTGGGGATGACTTGCGCAGTTTCAATCTGCTTGCTCTGGTTGGCGCTTTTTTTAACAGCTTCTCTCGTTGGATCCAAATCCTGCCGATCATCTTTCTAGACAACCCAAATTTCCTGGTGGCGTCAGCTTGCTTCATTACGCACTTTATATCCGCAGTGATGTCCAACTTTTTTGCAACAGTCGGGAAAGTACGGCGCTTTATGGAGATGTTCGCCGTACAGAGGTGGTGACAGCCAGGCAACGACAGTGAATGGCTGTCCACGTCGATGAAGCATGTGAAGATCAGTTGCACATGGATCAGACAATAGCACAACAGCACATGGAGAAAGAAAATTGGAACGCTAGGGCGATGGCGATTTGGCTATACACTGTTGATCGGGTTCATCGGGTCACCTGCGTGTGGTTCACCTGCCCGTGTGGTTCACCTGCCCAGTGAAGCAAAACTAAGAAATTATAACGAAACTAAATAAAAAATATACAGGGATGTAAAAATGGTGAAATAGATGGGTAAAATAGTTTTCTAACAACATAGCCTTTGAGATTTGTAGCTCAGACTGTTGTTGCCCATAACGACAACCGGCTTGTTTTGGTTTTAACTTGGCTATTGCCTCACTTTCTGCTGATTCTTAGCTCGCTCAAGCCGGCCTCATAATCTCTGCCGCTTCGGTGGCAGAGGTAATTACCGCCATCCATTAGGCGGGTGGGAAAGCAAAATCCGCTCCTCTATGACCTAAGAGATTTTGTGCGCGCCGTCACGCATATCTTGGGGACCATAGCTTTTTTCATGCAACTCCCTGCAACTTCACTCTCCCTCGTAACTTTCTTATCTTTGACTCTTTACGGTATTTCCGCGCGCACTCACCGCCGTGCCGGTGGCTTAAAGTTTCGTCTCCGAACCATTCTGAGAGTTGCGTGCCTCTGGGTGAAGAAAAACCAGACAGACGTTGAGGCCTGATGTCCATGTACTATATTTAAAGCGGGCCCGCTCAATCTGGCGGGAGCAGGACCAAGCGCCGCAGGCCTTTGGTCTTGTCACAGCCGATTCCTTGCTCACTCACCAAGTGTGCTTGTGTGTCATCGTCATCTTTTGTGGTCAGATCACTGTGGCGTGTAGTGGCGCGCTACATACCCTTAGCGGTAAGCTTGAAGTGCTTCTCTGTGAAGCATTCCCATTGCAGTGGCCTTTAATGTTTTTTTTTTTTTTTTGCTGACTGATCTATGCGCACGTCTGTCGCTTCCTTTTGCTTCTACAACGGACGTGACTGCATTCAGTGGCCGACAACAACGCATGTAAGGTTAGAATGTCTGTTACAAGCGAGGTTATTGATCAAAATTTACGGACTTGTCCTTTACAACCGATTGTCTTTTATATCAGGTGTCTCTTACAAAAGCGGTCCAAATAATGGGAGAGATAGGGCGGCCAATCATGTCAGCAAATAACCAGTCGGGTTGTTGACGAGAGGCACACCACCGCGTTTCCAAAAGTGAGCGGCGGGTCTGCTACGTTTTTCCAGAGTTTCCTGGTGACCTCATATCGGCTGAAGGCCCACAAAGCCCTCGGCCCCAGGAAAACACGATGCGCCAAGGCTTTTGTGCGCAACTCCACCTCATACTTACGAACATTGTTGGCCGCTGCCGCCACTGTCACTTCGAGGTACCTGTAACTCTCCACTCACCCTAGCGGCTTGTTCTGCAGCCACAGAGGTGACACATGCTCCTCCTCCCGAGGCAAGAAACGCGTGGCCGCTGAAGCTGAGCCCTGCCTTGCACAGATGTTGAGTATAGTCTGCAGCTCGCCCTTATTGCCTGCAAGCAGAACAATATCATCTGTTTAGAAGAGTGCAGGCAGCCGTCACATCTTCAGCATGCCCAACTGCGAGTAGCTAAGGTCGAAACCCAGCCCAGCTGGTGGCCTCCAAGGTCTCGTCCCTCGAGACGAGGCCTTCACGTCAAACTAACCGCTCGCAAGAGCACGTGTCCAGCACCTCGCAAGAGGACATGGACACAACAAGCGTGAGGGCGCAGCCAGCGCCTAAGGAGCGGCGCGATCGGCGCCTGCAAAGGGCCCGTGAGCCAACTTGGCATTCTTGAACACACAGCACAAAAACACATTCAAAATGGACACACAAATTTTACAGTGGAATGTGAGAGGACTTCTCCATAACCTCGACGATATTAGGGAACTCCTTAATAAATATAATTCAAAAGTGTTGTGTGTTCAGGAAACACATCTAAAACCCACACAAACTTCCTCAGACAATATGCTATGTTCCGTAAAGACCGTGACGTTGCTGTTGCCTCCTCCGGAGGTGTAGCAATAATTGTGGATAAATCTGTTGCTTGCCAGAATCTCTCTCTTCAGACACCACTTGAGGCGGTGTCCATGCGAGCGATACTTTTCAACAAGTTGGTAACTATCTGTTCTATTTACATACCGCCAGATTACAAACTCGGCAAAACGGAATTTTACACGCTAACTGACCAGCTCCCGGAACCATACATTTTGCCGGTGATTTTAATGCTCACAGCAGTTTGTGGGGAGACTCCCGGTGTGACACCAGGGGTCGGCTTATCGAGAAGTTTTTAATAACCTCTGGTGCGTGTCTCTTTAACAAAAAAGAGCCCACCTATTATAACATCCATCATAATTTATTTTCTTCCATAGATTTAGCGATTAGCTCTGCTACCCTTCTTCCCTATATAGAATGGAATGTCGTCAAAAATCCATTCGGGAGCGACCACTTTCCTGTGACACTGACCATGATAGCAGAGCGTGACAGTCCATCCCACGCCCTTTGTTGGAAAATAAAATCAGCTGACTGGAAAGGTTTTAAAGAGGCAACCTACTTATCACCAGATTTTGTCAATGGTTTTAGTATTGACGATGCAGTAGCGTATTTTACAGGTTTTATATTCCACGCAGCTGAAAAATTCATTCCACAAACAAAAGGTCTATCATGTAAAATACAGGTTCCCTGGTAGAATGAGGAGTGCAGACTGGCACAAAACAAGCAAAATAAAGCTAGGGGCGCACTGCGTCGCTCCCCGACTGCAGAAAATCTTATCGAATTTAAACTGGTAAAATCACAGGGAAGACGTATGCGGTGACAGGCAAGGAGGGCTAGCTGGGAGAGGTTTCTCTCTTGCATAACATCCTATACCCAAGAGTGTAAAGTATGGAATGGCCTAAGAAAGCTAAAGGGGCAGAAAATCCACCCATTACCTTTAGTTGACGACCATGGTAATACCTTGGAAGACCAGGCCAACGCTCTGGGCGAACACTTCGAGCGTGTGTCAAGTTCCATGCATTACTCGGAATCATTTCTTAAATATAAACAAGTAGCTGAACTTAAGTCACTGGATCGCAAATGCCAACCGAACGCACCATACAATCGTCCTTTTGTTATTGCCGAGCTGAGAGCTGCCTTGAGCGTATGCAGCAGCTCTGCACCGCGACCTGACAGAACCATGTATGACATGATTAAAAACTTACACACTGACACACAGATGTCACTTCTGGGACTTTTCAACTCTATCTGGACAGCCGGATACCTGCCATCCTCATGGAAGGAAGCTATTGTTATTCCAGTTTTGAAGCTGGGCAAAGACCTTTCCTCGGCGGCAAGTTAACGCCCGATAGCTCTCAAAAGTTGGCTGTGTAAACTTTTTGAAAAAATGATTTATCGCCGACTTAAACATTTTCTTGAGCTGAACAATGCTTGATCCCTATCAGTGTGGCTTCAGAGAAAGGCGGTCCACAACTGATCATTTTGTGCGCATTGAAGGACATATCCGTGACGCATTTGTACATAAACAGTTTTTCTTGTCGATATTCCTCGATATGGAAAAGGCGTACGACACAACTTGGCGTTACGGAATTTTGCGAGACTTGTCGGAATGGGCATCCGTGGAAATATGCTAAACGGAATAGAAAGCTATTTGTCTAAACATACCTTCCGTGTGAAAATCGGCAACGTACTGTCACGTAAATCCATACAGGAAACTGGTGTACCCCAAGGAGGTGTGCTCAACTGCACACTGTTTATTGTGAAGATGAACACGCTTCGTGCTTCATTACCGCCAGCTATATTTTATTCCGTCTACGTAGATGACATACAAATAGGTTTCAAATCCTGCAACATCACAGTCTGTGAGAGACAAGTACAACAGGGCTTGAACAAAGTGTCCAAGTGGGCAGACGAAAACGGATTCAAAGTGAACCCCCACAAAAGTTCTTGTGTTCTTTTTACAAGAAAGAGAGGTCTGGTTCCAGATCCTTGTGTTGAACTGTATGGGCAACAAATACCTCTGAACAAAGAGCACAAATGTTTAGGCATTGTACTTGACGCTCAACTTACTTTTATTCCACGCATTAAATATCTTAAGGTGAAATGCCTAAAAACAATGAACTTAATGAAAATTTTATATCGCACAACATGGGGCAGCAACAGGAAATGCTTAATAAATCTTAACAAGAGTCTCATTAGATCACGATTGGACTATGGTGCTGTGGTATATCAGTCTGCCGCCCCTAGCGTGCTAAAGATCCTAGATCCCGTCCACCATCTAGGTATCCGCCTGGCCACCGGCGCGTTTAGAACTAGCCCCATTGAAAGTTTATACGTCGAATCGAATGAGTGGTCACTCCATCTACAGAGAACACACTAGCCTCTCATATTTTCTCAAAGTTCACTCTAATCATGAGCATCCGTGTTCTAATACCATTAATGATATCATGTGTGCTACACTTTTTCGTAATCGTCCTTCTGTAAGACAGCCTTTCTCATTGCGTGTCAGGGAGCTGAGCGAAGAAATGCATGTCCCACTCCTCGAACATCGCTTAATGCCTCCAGCCAAGCTGTTACCAGCTTGGGAATGGCAGGTAGTAGCATGTGATATATCCTTTGTAGAGGTTACAAAGCACGCTTCAGAGGTCGAAATTCGAATGCATTTCCTAGAATTACAGTCCAAGTACTCGTGCACAGAATTTTACACAGACGCTTCTAAATCACACGCCGGAGTATCTTATGCAGCTGTCAGTCCGTCCTTCTCAGAATCTGGCGTACTCCAACCAGAAACAAGCATCTTTACGGCTGAGGCCTACGCACTATTGTCAGCTGTAAAGCATATAAAGAAATCAAAACTTCAAAGAACTGTCATATTTACAGACTCTCAAAGTGTCGTGAAAGCCTTGAAGTCACCCTGTAACCAGAAAAATTCTGTACTCATTGAGCTCTATTCTGTTATGTGTAGAGCATATGCATCTAACCAGCATGTCATTATGTGCTGGGTGCCTGGGCATAGAGGCACCGAGGGCAATGTTCTTGCCGACCAAATGGCCACGTCAATAACATCGCACACTTTTAACCCTACAGCTGCTGTCCCTGTAACAGACTTTAAACCTTGCGAAAGAAACTGCGAAGCCACTGGCAACGCTTGTGGAACGCTGAAACAGATAAGCTTCACTTCATTAAACCACAGATAGGTTTCTGGCCCCCTGTAACGAAAACATGACGAACTGACGTCCTATTCTGTCGCCTGAGAATAGGACACACGTACGGCACCCACAGTTTTTTGCTGACTGGTGATGAACCACCAACCTGTGGTAGATGTGGTGAGAGGCTGACCGTCCTCCACATCCTCTTGGAGTGTCGCGAAGCCGAGACCGAGAGAAGGAAACATTTTCCTGTAGCATACAGCTACAATATCCCTCTTCATCCCATGATGTTTATTGGTGAACTGCTTTTTAATGCCAAAGCAGTCCTCAATTTTTTTAATGATGTTGTGCTACATGTTATTAGCCCAATAAGTTCGTAGCGCATCCTCTCTCCAGAGGATGTAGCTGTGATAGTTTATTATAGCACATGCCTCCAGGCCCTTGTGTTCCAAGGGCTCTGTTTAGGCACTCGTGCTTCTGGCCAATTCTTGGATCTGTCATATTTTGTAAATCGTATCATTCCTTCGAAATGCATTCTACATGTTCATAGTACCTCATTAGCCATTGCCACAATCTTATTATCTATAGATTTTATGCACTTTACAGCAATTATTTTTAGGCCCCTTTACAGCCACGTCTCATCTACGTCGTCAAACTCATTGCTCCACTGCAAGCTTACTAACACTGGCATGGCGCTCTTTGGCCATACCTGGCCCTTGCGCCATTAAACAATATACATTCATTCGAAACCCAGCCCAGATTCTGACAGGCATCTCTCCATCCTAGATACGTACAGCATGAAGAGGAGCGGCGACATTGGACAGCCCTGCCTCAGCCCTTTGGTGAACTTAATTTGGTGGGTGAGCATGCTGCCCCACTGGAAAACTGCATGCATCTCCAGGCCTTTGGCACTGTTCCAGATGCCAGTATGTCATTTAGCGCTTCGAGCAAGAGCTTCCGCGTCAGCTTCCCAGCCCGCTTCAGCAGCATAGGGAAAATACCTACCGAACCCCTGCCAGATGCTCTATAGCTCGATCCAGCTCACCCTGCGTAGAATAGGCCCAGTAGGTTCCCCATTGCGACTCAAGGGGGCCGTCCGCAGACTGCAGCTTAGCTGCCATGTACTGTTCAACCAGGCGGAGGCATTCTTCAGGAGCAGTTACCTCCTTGGTGGTTGGGTTCCTGAGCTGGCTGGTGGGGTGGATGTAACTCACCTGTTGGGCTTTTTATGTGCTGCCGGAACTTTCCGCCAGAGTCGCGTTCGGCTTCCTTTATGGTCTGCAGCAACCTCCCGTTTACTCCGCTCATCTTCTGTTGCACCATTGTCGCCATGTTCCTCACAACCTGGTATAGCACCCACAGCTCGCAGACCTGGGTATCCACGCTGCAGAGCGAGCCGATGCTGCCAGGAGCACTGCTTGCGGAAGGCCAAAGCTGTGGTGACCTCCCTGTTCCACTAGGCCTTACGCTGGTGCTTCATTTGGCCTCTAGCTACCTGGCCAGCTCCACACTCACTGCAAAGCGCCTGCTGTACCCAGTGCTGGTAGTGTTGGTAATCTTGCACCTCCATGTGTATAGCTTCCTCTTCAAGCAGAGCCACCACTGCCTACAGCCTTGTCGGACAGGGTCCTAAAGCTCACCACTGACACACTGGACTCTGTCCTGGGTGGGCAAGACCCAAAAGACAGAGATATACTATGGTAGTCGCTGCCAAGACTTCTCTCCCCTGTTCTGTAAGTGTTCATATGGGCAGGATATGGGAGGAAGATGGGTGACATGATACAGTACTCAATGCAAAATGACATGTTGCGTTGTGCCCATGTGGTCGTTCCTTGGCATTTTTAACTTGTGCTGACCAAAACCAGGCCCATCCTCCTTAGCCTCTTGAGCAGCAGCCTGCCAGCCTTATCCGTTGTCCCATCCAGGGCCTCAGTGTGGGCATTAAAATCTCCCACCACCACCACTGGCCTGCCTAGTTCAGTGATGTCCCTTTCCATGCAGGTCAGGGTCTATGTGTTTCTCTTCTGTACATCCTTGCCCGTCTAGAGGTACACTAATCTGAGAGCCTTTTTGACTCTTCCGATCAGCCCCGCTGCCCATGTGTGCTCATCGCAGGTCCCAGTGGCTCTCTGCCACTGCGCATCCACCCTGCTGAGAATGTTGAGGCTTCCGCTTCCCTTTGGTGCAGTTCAGACCAGTCCAGACATACTGTTTGCTGGGTGGGGGTGCCTCAGCAGCATGCAGGTTAGTTTCTTCCAGGCATGCCACCACAATATTCTGCTTCTGTGCTTCTGAAGAATATGATACAATTCTTCCTACTTTCCCTCCTGTGTGGCCTCCTTGCATGTTAAGGTATAAAAAACTCTCCCGCCACCTCTTATGCTTGCGCTGTCTCCGCCTGCGCACATGAACCTTGCCCTGTGCCCTTGTGTGGGGGAGGGTTGCCTGTACACCTTATGGTGGCCTCCCTGGGCCGTCTCCACCCGTTTCTTTGGGGAGGCTGCCCATTCGCCATTTGCATGATGGCCTGCCCAAGAGCTATCGTCAAATTTCCTGTGGATGGGTGTAAATGATGCTGACCCAGGAACTTCTGGTGCCTTGCGGGCACACGAAGGCCTAAAGAAGCATATAGCTATGCGCTTTTGCATTATGGCAAGAGTGCTGTGTGGCCAGCATTGTGTGGTCGCTATGCCTTGCTGTAAAATACAGCAAACTTCCCACTGTGATTTTAATTAGATTGCATACTGCATTAAAAAGATCTACTTATAGATTACTTTAACGGTGACTGTATATGTGAATGGTTGCCGGCAAAAGTAGGTAAGCGCAGCGGCACCATTTCTGTTGTATGCGGCTCCCGTCAAAAGCTCGCACTGTGCTGTGCAGCACAGCTGCAACTCCATTGTCGTAAATCTCCTTTAGGGAGCTTCATGCACAGTGGAGTTCGCGGGTGCCCGTGTGACAAGGGTAATACCTAACACCCAATGTGAACCCGATCATGTGTTCCAGTTTATGCATAGCGCGAGGAAGTGCTCACATATCGTGTTCATCGCTTTGAGCAAAAAGCTTTTGTACCGTGCACCATTTCAGCCACCTGCAAATCTCAACCCAACATGAAGCACGCATGTATGAGCAGTGCAGTACGAACACGCGAAAAAGTCAATGTTATTTAGCATGACAACATTGAAATGCGGAGACAAATAACACAAATACACAGGACGATGCGCTGTTTGTGTCATTTATGCATACTAGTGTTGCATCGTTCTTGCACTAAATAACACGTGTCTCAGCTAGTACGAAATCACCGAAGCCAATATACTGTTGACACCACACACGCAGCTTGGCAACACAATTTCAATGTCGTACACAATGATGCTAGTCTTCCATGTAAAAGATTGCATACCCGTCTTGTGAACTTTTCTTTTCTCCTCCGAATTCTCTTTCCATTTGTTTCATGTTTCCCCAACATTTCTTTAGCTGCTTGAAGTCCCGAGGCGTGACACCATGCTGTGCGCTATACTCCATAGAAAGTTTCTTCCACACCTTGGTTTTGATGCTCAGTGATGCGACGTCGGTCTTCTTAGATTCCAGAACTTTTTTGTAGTTGTTTACTAAGCTCAAGAGAAGCGACTTTTCCTCAGGTGTGAACCACGGTGCCGGTTTCCGGTAGCCCGATTGTGCCATCAATACCTCCGATGCTATTTTTTTAAATGCTGCTGAGTGGCAGTGGATTGGCTTAGATGGTTTCAACTATTTTCGTGCATTGTTTCTGTTTTGTTTTTTTCTTGCCAGTGGCTGTCAGCAAACATGCAATTTAAACCTTTTAGGAAATCGTCAGTGCTACTGATGCATGAGATATTATTAGTCATTCAGTCTGATAGCCTCGCTCCCAGACACACCGTGCCGTCACTTAGGCTTGACTTGATTAAGGAAGGCAGTGGGAACGTTTAAAAATGTGATGGCTGCCTTGAGCCTGCTCAAGTCGAGTGTAGCCTTGATCCACACTTGTTCAAGTCAAGGTGCATTTCTGAATACGGGGGTTAGCACATTGTCTGTCATTCAATAAACATTGTCCACACTGACAGTAAGTACTGTGTGTGGTAGAAGCATGCATACATAATAATTAACCATGAAATGTCAATAACAGGTCGGTGAGGAAAGGCATTTGAAGTAACGTATAGTAAAAGCTCATTAATTCGAATTAACTCTTTGGTATAATAATATATATCCTTTCAGGCAGCATTATGATTTTGTTTTATGGTTTGGAAACAGAAAGCACAACTCTCGCATCAATAAAATGTAAATGCGAAGCGCTGCCGCTGCACGAAGCATGCTGGTGCAGCTTTTGCCACTTTCAGGCCTGAATAGCCTGTGCTGTCGCTTTTCGTGTCGTCCTCATTACTATAGTTGGGCAACACTTCTACCATAACAGAGGCAACGATGGCTTCATCAGACATGTCTGGAGAAGTCTGAACTACACTGTCTATGTCTAAAGTCGGTGAAGGAAATGCCTTCTGTAACACCCTGCCGCTCCTGCACTTCAGCAAGCAGTGTTTCACAAGCTTGGTCGACGGTGTCGCTAGCATCCTCCGCGTCACCGGCACACACTGGAAGCTAGTGTGCTTGAAGTAGTTCTGCACTGTCGATTCAACCTGCCACCACGAGCATTCCAGCAGGTGACTTGCGCCCAGCAGGCCTATTGCAAAAACTTTGCCACACTCTAGGGCTTGGAGAATTCTGTTCTGCAGGTTCTTTTTGTACAGCTGTTTCACAGCCTGAATGACGCCTTGGTCCAAGGGCTGGGTAATTGCTGAGGTATTAGGAGGCAGGAACACCAACTTCAGAGCCGCACGGTTATCCAGCCCAACGTGCGCTGCCGAAAAACAGCAGTCAATGAGGCGCATGTACTCCTCAAAAAGTTTCGCAGTCCACGCTTTTGTATTGCTGCGGTAGACGACTCCAGATGGCAGTTGAGCGCCTTTGAAACATCTCGGATTGGCTGACTTCCGAATTGCAAGAAGTGGAAGTTCTTCAGTTCCCATCATGTTCACTCCAAAAGCAACTGAAATCCTGTCCTTGGCATGCTTGCCGCTGTTGCACGTCTCACCTTTGAACGCAAGCATTCTGTCTGGCAGCAGCTTGAAGAACAGCGCAGACTCGTCCATGTTGATGATGTCGTTGCATGCGCAGTCCTTCAAGATTTACCTCAGCTGACCATTTCGCCATTGTTCTGTGCCATCTACGTTGCCAGTGGCACCTTCTCCTGAAAGTGTCCTCGTGCTTATGCCGTGCCTCACCTTACACCTCGCCAGCCAGCTTTTTGCTGCATACGAAGTCATCGTGGTTCAGCTGCGGAGCAAAGACCACTGCTTTCTGCACAAGTAGGGGCCCGCTAAGAGGCAGGTTTTTCGACCATGCTACTTTTAACCACATTCGAGTGCCTCCTCCACATCCGGAAAAGAACCTCGTAGCCGTCATTTTTTCGCGGTCGCAGCTGCACTCTGGAGCAACTTCTCCTTCGCATTCCAAATGCCACACACCGTAGTCAACGGTAGATCCCTTGCACGTGCCAGTACCAACGTCTTTGTATCACGTTCGATAGCACGAACAATGTCCAATTTTTGTGCTGTGCTGAGCAAGGGCGTAGCAGCCCCCCCCCCCCCCTCTCCCGAAATTTTTTCATGCTGGCATGCACCGCTGACCAAAACAACCACCGGCGCCGGGAATCATTCTGGATTTTGTCTACAATCTCTTTCACGCTAGACACACACAGTAAGCTGGTACGGTTTATGTGGATACGAAGCGCGTTGTATTCAATGGCCGCCGAGTCGGGGATTTGACTTCACGGCTTTTAAAACAAAACTAATCTTTTAGCGGGTACGGTTTAACGAGGTATTTCTGTACGGCAACTTTCAGCATGGCATAAACACCTGCCTTCATTCCCGCATCTTAAAGGACAACCTCTCGATGCTTTCCAACCTCCTCCTCAAAGGCTGCCTTTCTGGGAAGCTGTGTCAACGCTTTTTCCACAATCTGTGCGAAACCAATGCTCTGCACGGAATCGGGCATTGTTTCACAAACCTCTAGCTGGGACTCCACCGATGGGGCAATAGCAGGCACTGTGTTGCTGAGTACACTGGCTCTCTTCTTTGGTGATTTCCGCCTCTTGCACTTTCTCGATAGGTATCTCGGAATGTTTGGAAATTGACGTCGGACTGCATCAGGCTTCAAAGCCCAACACCCATGGTCAATCTTGATAGTCCAACCGTCAATAACATGGTTGTACGTGTTCAAAATGTTATCTTGCACAACATGCACGACGCACACCTTGCATGTCTTGCCGAGTTTGCTTTGCTCATGCAAGAGTGTCAGCATGGCTGTTAGCTGCTGCAAAATCCTTTAACCCTCCTTTTGTGTGGTCATAGGCATATGATGTCAACAGCCTCGACTAATGTTCAGTAGCCTTGTCAATTGTAGTAACAAACCTTTCATTTCTGCTGCGTAACTGTTACCGTCTATGTCTCTTAATTTCTCTGTGTATTAACCCTTTATCAGGCACGAAAAATCTAATGATGGTTTGTGCACTACTGTTTCTCAAAGAAATTGTACCACATATAGGAACGACAAAAAAAATTTAATATTGCTCGCAAAAGAATATTATCGGAAAAATGGGCGGGACAACACCCTGTCCCCCTGATAACTTGGCGCCATGGGCAAATGTGGGACACACGTTGTCCCTCTGCAAACCTTGGCGGTCATCCTTTGTCAATGAATTTTATCCCGGCTTATGAAAAGGCGCAAAGCATGTAATGCAAAGAGGCACTTGGCAGGCTACACATACAAGTTTAGTGCGTTTTTCCTGCGACGTCGTCAAGCACCATCGGCACCTTTTGCGTGTAGTGGTGGTGCACGGGTAGTGCCCTTGTCCATTGAACCGAACATCTCCTGGCACCCCTGTCATAATTGAGCCGTTCTTGCTTCCTCTCTTGTGATACACTAGGCTTCGCCGGCCCTTGCGAAAGCTCCTCCCACTGATGAGTTGTCTTCCCAGCATGACCCGAAAGAACAGGTATGCGATACTGTTTCTGTAGCCATACTGGATGTAAGCATTGACAATCGCCGCATCAAGGATGAAATAAAAAATGCGACTCCACGACCTCTTTGAGCGCCTGTCTAGTGGATATGCATTTCTTTTTTGGTCGAAGCGATCCACCCCTCCCATCCAGAGGTTGTAGTCGCGCACTGCTGCGGGGCACCTCACGGCTTTCTTATGCCCTTTTGGTGTAGTCCTGTCAACTTCAACGTCTTCACAGGGGTCGTGATAGTTCGACATTATGTGAACGTGCTTCATGTCTCGCCACTGGTAGGCGGTAACATTCTTTTTTCTCCTCCAGATGAATTCACCACGGTCGAGCTTGTTGTTTACTTTCAATTCAGCTGGTAGGTCCTTTCAATTTGTGCGAAATGTACCGCAAGCTAAAATGTTTTTGTCACGGAGCTGCTGCAGCAAAGCGGTTGAACTGAAGAAGTTGTCGAAAAAGAGTTGATTTCCTGGGGTTACGATTCCTTCTGTCAATGACAAGACGTGTTCTCCAAGTGTTCTGTTGTTTGGTCGCTCCTGCTGCTTATCTTGGTAAATATCAAACTTGCATAGGTAACCTGTGGACGAGTCCGCAATGCACCACACCTTGTAACCGCGTTTTATTTTTGGTTTCATAGGCATATACTGTTTCATAGATGACCTTCCGTTGAATAAAATCATACTTTTATCGACTGCAAGACAAGATGAAGGCGTGTACTCGTTACGAAAGTTTTCATTCATCATCTTGATGAGCGGGCGAACTTTGAAGCAGCGGTCATATTCTTTTGAGCCTTTCTTTGGCATCTGGGTGTTGTCATTCAAATGCAAATTGTCTGTGATTTGCTGGAATCTCTTGTGCGTCATGACCGCAGCAATCTCTTTCACGTAGAATAGGCTATCAGAGCTCCAATAAAGATGCACCTGGTGCATAGGATTGGCACTCATGAGTACCAGCATGCCAAAATAGGCCTTCAGTTCCTCAGCAGTGAGTGGTATCCAGCCCCGTTTTCCTTCCTGGGCGGCATAAAGATTTGTATTATCAACTATGTGATTCACCACTTCATCGGTGACGAAAAGCTCGAAGGCATTCAATGCTGTGCTCTCCGACGATAGCTTTGCAGAAAAAGTCGGTTCAGTGTCCGTCGGGATCACAACATCCGCTGGTGTCATCTCCCACTGAACTTCCATGTCACTGTCAGAAGCATCCGCAGTAGCTGACGAGCCTGCAGTTGAGCTGCAACTCATTTTCTTCTGTTTTCCGGTATACACTCGTGGCGTTTTTTTCTTGCGTTTCACAGTAGGAACTGCCAGCTCAACTTCATCACTGCCGCTGTCATTTTTGCTTCGAAGTTCACAAGCCAGTTCTTCAAAATATTCATCTTCACTGTCATCTTCGCTGGCACTTTCAAGGTCCGGAAGGCTGAAGTAAAGATTAAGTGCCTCTTCTGGAGTCAGATTCCCTTTCTTTCCTGCAAAATGACCGGCGACACTTTATGCAGGCCCCATGGTTACATGTGGATAATAATCGTGCAACATGCTCTGTCGATTTCTTTCAGTGTTTTGGTAATATAGAGGAACACAAAATATGAATGAGAATAGCAAAATTGAAGTGAAACGTTCTTGAAAATGTCTGGGTATGAAAATCAATTCTTAAATTGGCTTGCTAGGCCTAGCCTCCAACCACTACATTCAGTATTTTAGCAGATAGCTGAAAAATATAGCCAACTCTCACGTCAAACCTGTCTACAATTGGTTTAAGTGCATCACAGGAGTGCAAGATGTATTTTTCGCACTTACCGGACATCTCATTTGTGGTGAAGAAGCAACCAAACTCACGTACTCGAGGAGCGACGGTGCCGAAAAATGCGTGCAACATAAAAACAAGAGCTACTAGTGCCACCTACCAATTCAAATAAATACTAAACCCTTTAGTTGCTCCAACATTCTACGCGGTGGCGCTACTCGTTTCGATGGGTCTACATATGTCCCTCTGAGCACTCTTTTACTAGCGGTCGTGGGTGGGACATATATGTCCCAATGACCGACAAAGGGTTATTTGTAGAAAGGTAAAAGACCTTTCTACAAACAATTCCAGTGCGCTGAAACGCACCACAATCTGCTTGAGCTTTGCATTCATGCTTTCAGCAGGATTGTTTATGGCATTGAAAAAGTTACCACGCTGCCATTTAAACCCCATCATCCACTCTTCATGAATAAAATGCCAGTTCATATTGAAATATAAACTCCAGGTCTTGGTACACATACACCCAAGAGAGCGTAGAGCTCGTCATACTCTTTGTTTTTAGCATACACCATTTTCCAGAGAATATGTAGAGCAGTTTCTTGCTCAGCTCTCCATATTCCAAGCTTAAGACACTGACCTCCCTGCAAAATGCTGGCAACATGTGGAAGGCACAAATGTGCACGCAAGGCTGCCAAAGAAAGCAGCTCCTTTATGACATGTCGCTCCTGTCTTTGTAGATCACTGTCACGCGAACTGACAGCCATTTAGGACTAATCTAAAAAATTTCAAAAAAACCAGTGAAGTGTTGCGGCATCCTTTGTTGCAAACAGTCCAACATAAATTTCACTTTCAACATTGCTGTTTTCTATAATCGCTAAAAAAAACATGCTATTTGTGGCATAAATGACTAGGACTCCAGGCCAGTCTTCAGATTCAATCTGGAAGTAAATTGCTTGTGGTTCCCTGTTTACACTTATCAGTAGGCCAACAGTTGCCTTGAGTTTACTTTCCAGAATGTTCACGTCCGTGGACTGAGCAAGCCGGGAGTCTGCAATCTCGGGAAGAACACAGTCCTTGTACACGCAAAGAAGGAATGGCTCCATTTTTGTTGCCCAGAAAATGTCATCACAATGTACTTCTTGCACATGTATTCCTTTGTTTGTGTACACCACAAAGTCACACAGATACTCCATATGTTGACATGCAGCTTGCCCTGTACTTGATAAAAATAACTCTGGGATCTTGCAAAGCACTGGAGCACCATCCTTTCGTTTCTTGTCTGAGAAGTTTCGTGCTGCTTCCAGGGGTTCGCCTGCCTTCGATTTCAACGGGCATTTGACCTCCACAGTTCAGTCTGTGGCATCCAGCCCATCTGGGGAAACTGCCGAAAACCCGTGCTTCAGGTCAACAAAAAGCCCACATGGCAGGATAACTGTTCCCTTCTCTGTCGCATACAGCTCGAGCTGACGTTTATCACTCTTTTTTATCTGAGCACGCATCAAGTTCTAAGATGCTTCGCTTGCTTCTGTGCTTCTCGCGGTGCTTTTCGTGTCGCCCGGTTCTCTTGCGAGCAGAATTGCCGCATTCTCTATAAACATAATTGGGAATTCCTGCCAGTGTTTCCTGCTTATTATTTCACAAGAGAAGCTCTGATTGTGTGTCTGCATAACTGGGGGAATCATCTCGAAGGCAAGGCTGAGAATTTACAGGGTAGCCAGCTGGTATTTACACTGGCTAACCTCCTTGTCTTTCTTTACCTTTCTCTCTCTCTACATTACGGCATGTCTCTGGACAAGGAAAGGCACCTGCACTGTGTGTAGTTGAAGAGAAATTTAAATTGAGCTCCTCCCGTCCTTCCACATTGACGTCTTCTGGTTCCTCCTGGCATTCAGCATCACTGAGCTACGCCAGGCTTCCCTAAACAAATTGAAGGAACTGCTCCGCTTCGAAGTCGAGGCACTTTCTTTAGATCTAGTAGGACATCGCGTTTGTCTTTGCTGAAGTAACTATCAAAAATAAGCTGCTTCTCGAAGTGCCGTGCACATAATTTGTCCATTGCTGCGCTCAGCTTATTTCAGGAATTTTTTGACGCCACTGGTGCAGTAGTTGAAAATCAGATGGCGAAGCGAAGAGTGAAAACTTCTCGCGTCCTTTGCCATAACCAGATTTACAGCCGGGAACAAAACACTGTCCTGTTGCTCAGTCTCTTCACGCACAAGTATCAAGATACCTTGTTCCGTCGGGCATGAATAAACATACTGCAGACATGGTAAACAAAACGAGGAAGACGAAAATTTCTCACCTTTGCTTCCGCGCAGACGTAGAGGAGTGAAAAACAAGTACTTCTGTTGTGTTTTTTGTACAGCATCATTTATCGTCTGCTTCCTATAAAGACATCTAAAAATTTTTCGTATGCGTGCATAAAAGTGCTACCGCGTGTTTATTTGCACTTTTATTATTCGTGCACATATATTTTTTGTGTTTCATTGCTGTCAAATTGAGACGGCCGAGGGTCCACGTTTGTAGCAGACGACACGCTCTGCGGGTGCCGCGCTGCCCGTTCTGCGCCGCCGTCGCCACCGGTCTCCGCCACTCAGCGCATGCGCACATGGAAGCAAGCTGTTGAGTGTTTTCCACGTGCCTCGACAGATGGCGCTACGCGATGTATAATTTGCGTTGCACGGTTTGTCCCGAGCGAATGCGTTGCGCGGCGGCGGAGTCGGCGCTCCTGTTTATCTTACTCCGTGATCTGCACTCACGATGGCCGCACTCCTCAAACAGCAGCTTTTTCCGAGAATTGTCTACCTTTTTATTTTCAGTTTCTTCTGCGAGTATTTTTTCAGGGTTCTTGCTGGGCTTGTGCAAGTGACGGCCTTGCTATCCTTAAGTCTGCCATTCAAGTCCCATTTGAAAGCAAATCCCTGCACCTTGACAGCGATGCTCATAAGAACCCCTCTGGCACTGATTTATCTGTTTTCCTCCTGAAAACTTGACAAGAGCCATAATGGCTTTGTCGGAGGTTGATGCTGATGAAGGAAAGAAACACATCTTCACAGCTCTAGGACAGAGAGTAGTTTGCTTTTATTGTCAAGAGAAAGGTACGCTGGGAAGCGGAGAAAAAAAAAGAAATGCATTTTGGGAGAGCCAGGAAAAAGAAACATAGTGAAATAAAAAAAAAACTAAGTGTAGGAACGTTTTATTGCTGACGAAAAAGCGGGGCTCTGCCCAAGTGGTGTGGATTGCCACCGGGGTGATGGGGCCACCGGTGCACGTCGCTGCCGGTCGCGGGCGGTGGCTACAAAAGCAGGCACAGAAGGCCGATCATTACAGCTTCATCATGATTGCTGGTGCCATCTGTGATTAGCTGGTTTGCTTTGTCTGAAATGATGTTGGGCTGCAGACATCAGCTTTACTTGCTGTATTTTAGGAAGTGTGTCATACAAGTTATCTCCTGTGCTTCCATTACTAAAGTAGCTTTTGTAACCATTATGAGACCCAAAGATGTCGCACTCCATTGCTGAGGTTAGAAGCTAGCTCTTGAAAAGTCTTTATCTTCCTGCAGGTGTCGTGCGTGACCATTGAAATCCCATAGAATCTCGACATAGTGGTTCACAGCCTTCTGTGCACCATTCTTGATCTGCTTGATCGAGAATAGGACACAGAAGTAACGAGAGCTCACAGTAACGAGCGAGTGCCGTTGCTTTCTTTAGCAATGTTATAAAGGCATGATGTATAGTACTTTACCACATGATTGGTACACTCGTTTTTATTTAGGAAGCGATCATATTCACCTTTTGTCTGAAGCTGATGAGTCTCCATTTCCTTTGAAAGTGCGATACTGGACACCATGCATTTCCATACCTGTCCAACTCTCCCTAAGTGTCCGGGAGCCTCCCGAATTTTTCTCGCATCTCCCGATTGTACGAACACGACCTCAAATCTCCCGAAAAGGGGCCGCCACTTTTTTTTTCTTTACGGCCTGTAATATACCATGCGGAAAAGCGGCGCAGGAGCAGTTCGTCACCAGCATGCACCGTGAATCGTGGTAATGGCCGCCGGCACCACCACGAACGCGAGCAGCCGACGGACGCTGCCATATTGGGTTTTCCGGATTGGGTAGTCTCACGCTGAGTTCAGCGTTTTTAGCAATCCAGTCGTTATATGAACGTGAGTGCGCTAGGCTTCAGTTGGCTTTGTCAGGTTGTCGAGTGAAGTGCGAATGCCGAACTGCTCTTTGTTTCCCTGAGTTTAGTTGTAACGATCGATGACACTTTCAAAAGCCAAGAATAAGTACTGTACTTGCAAGTATTGCTGAGATCATACACGACTAAGTTTCTGTGCTTTGTCAATGCGCGGAGTCGTGACAAGTATGGACTCTGTACCACGTGCGCCGTTTCGCACAGCGGCAAATTTTTTTTTGGGGGGGGGGTGAAAACTCTTTTGATCCCCCCCCCCTCATGCGCGGCGGTCTCCCGAATTTTGATGTTGTGAGATTGGCAGGTATGCATTTCAGAGCTTCTTTGGAACCCTTCAACAAGAATATCGGCCTCCATGGCACCAGAGGTCTGATCTCAGTTTTTGTTGCATGTGTGCTCTTTTGTCTGGTCTTTCTTGGCATAGTACTCGCAAGTCCTGCACAGCTTGTTTCTCACGCCCAAATAGAATAACTTTTGTGTGCGCTTTCCAATGATGACAGTCGGACCTGTTGGCAGAGTACCTATGGCCATGACTCCTGTGAGGCCAACCACTATCCACAACTACTGTGATGCATAGGGTACTGCCGTATTCGCAGAAGTCTCCTTCAGCCCTCTGCCAGTATTTTTTCCTCTTCGCTAGCCTCAGTCATCTCATGCCCTTCAGGAGGGCTGCCCTCCACAGCTAAAGAACAAGAAATGCCGACGGCACTACTTCCGGCTATGTTTCAAGTTACTTTTGATGGAACATTTACCTTTAAGGACCACAGGGCATTGAAAGAATTACTACATTATTGTTGTCATTTTCGATAGTTTGGACAATGAAAATTCTTCTTCAGTAAGTCATGCTCTTGCACATTACTCTTTAGTAGCCACGAATAATTATAATGTACACGATAACACCAGCTTCGTAGCTGAGTGCAGGGAACTGAAACCTACTATCGGGAAATGCAATGGAAATGCTTTACGCACATGAGCACGCTTGACATGTTGCCATGCCGCATCGCTGGCATCATAGTTATTGGCGACACGTCATAGCTTGACCATTTCTATTATTGGTAAAGTTACATTCCCTGTAAGTTTGTTTTCCAACTAAAACACTTCTCTTCGCTGGCTATTTCTACTTTAGGTTTAGCCTGCGTGGTGGAGAGCATGTGCAAGGACACTGCTTCAATGTACAGGCAAGGACGAAGTAATGCGGGAGCGCATGGCCAAGCTGCTTTGTTGCGCCCTCTCCCGAAGCAAGCGCTTTCTGTTGAGACATGACACTGCACATGCGCTTCTTTCATTCTCATGTGCCTGCCCTGTGGAGATAGGTTTGCTCAAGGGTTGCCCTACGAGGGACGGTCAGGAAAGGGCACGATGCTCCTCCACTCCGCGATACGCAAAGGCGCTACGGCAGGGTTTGTTGACTTTCTGACACAGCACAGAGAAGGCTCAGAGTCAGATCGCCAACAAATACAGGTTTATTAACCAAAGATACAGGAATGCAACAGTCATGGCGCTTACAGTCAAAGGCTCACCAGACCGATAGAGTACGCATGCCCGCTGCACTAGGGCTAACTGGGTAGCGGTCCACTAAGCACAATAATAAGGAGCAGTGAGAGCATTCCTTTTTTTTCGCTCCCCCAGTGAAAAAAAGTTCGGAAGCCACTGGTAGAAGTCCACACACCGCACACAGAAGCCTTCAACATGCTGTGCTGGCAGGCCTGTGAGCATCTGCCGCAGTGTTTCCAGATGGCCAAAAGAAAAGTCAGGAGCTAAGCCCCCCTATAAATCAGATTTCCCTAAAAGTCAGTAGGTCGAATAAAGCTACTTTGGTGTCATAAAAAAGCATTGTTTATATAACAAGCGCATACTGTTAGTTTTGAATTAATAAAATAATGTTAAAAGTACAACGAGCTTATTGAGATGTCAACTTAGGGCAGATGATTGCACACCCTTTTCTCTTCTATCTATCCTTGCCACAAGAATCAGTATCGCTATTACTGTTAGAGTAAGGGACGTAAGGTTACCCCAGAATAACTAAAATAGTATTTGTAATAAGACTAAAATTGAACTGTTAATGCTATAGTTATCAATACTACATGAACCTCGGACTTTAATTCCCGAATTCAAATGTTAGCAAGAGTACGTATAACATTTTCTTAGCAGCATTTGGAAACCAGAATAAAAGTGTGTTTGGTCGTTGGGGAGGGGGACATCTCCTGCCGGTGGTCACCGTAATTTTTCTCTCATGGTGGTCACATGAGCTATTCTATAGCAAGAGGAGCTTAGGCAATAAAATATGCCATATACAATGTCAAATGTATTTTTTAATCGAGCTCAAATGTACACCAGAAAACAAAGTAGTGAAGTCAGAAGGGTCTTGTTTCTCCCAAAACTCTGATGGAAATTGGAAAACAACGTGGCAATGTCAGGAAGGTCTTGTTTCATAGAAACCGTTTTCTTCAGTCTTCATCAACTTGTTTGTACATTGAGCTGTTCATCGTCTTTAACAACTCTCTGCTGACTTCAAAAGAGAAACAAGCCGACTGATGAGTCGTGCGTCTGGTAGGAAGGATGCCGGCAAGTGTAGCCGCGCTCAACTTGTTCTGCTGCTTAGTTTTAAGAACTGTGATACTTGAAAGTATTCTTTCCACTGCGGCACTTGAGTGTGGCAAACTAAGCAAAGAAAACAGTAACCTTGACAAGTTCGGAAAAGCCAGAGTACTGTCTCCATGCATCATTTTCAAGGGTGCCCTTCAAAATATTTCCAGATTCACATCTACAGGCACTTTATGTTCAATGTTTCTAAATTCACGCCACTCAGCGAGAGGAACAAGAGACTGTGTCTTCCTTTCCAATCCATTAGAAGTATCAAGCACTTCAAGAAGCTTGATAGCTTCAATTTTGAATGAAAGCCTGGAGTGTATCTGCTGTGCACTTTTGATGTAGAAGTCAGGGGCGTCGGTAATAAGGGGAGTAACGGCTCGCTGTTGTACCAAATTGTAGTTTGGTTATAATATTGCCTTAAGGTCCGTGTGTTTATTGTGTTTATTTATTAAATGTTGGGCACTCAAGGATAATAAATGATGTTTCGGTAGCGTTTCTATTTTTCGCTCCCCCAGTGAAAAAAAAGTTCGGATGCCACTGGTAGAAGTCTACACATCGCAAACAGAAGCCTTCAACATGCTGTGCTGGCAGATTACGTTCTTTGAGGAGCGAGCATGCTGTCTTAGCTCTAAGACACACTTCTTCCAAGTTGAAGAAATGACTTGGATTCCTCAACTCGACTTCAGCTGATGTGGACCTTAAGTAGGAACTTTTCACGTAGTAGTCAAAGATGGTCTTGAGAGCATCACAAACTATTTTTCTCGGATTATGAATTTGAGGAAATTCTGACTGCATCTGCTTCTTCAGCTTAGTGAAAATCGGAAGAACAAATTTAAGAAATTTCAAGTACATTCTAACTAATGGGTCTTCAAGCCTCTGCAAAATTGTTTGTGGTGCGAAAAGGCAAGGTGCGACCACCTCTTCTCTAAAAAAGCACTTCAAGGGCTAGTACTGTTCGGGCACTCTCTCAACAACAGAATGAAGAGATAACCATCTAGTCTGGCTTGCCTGTAGAATCTTGTGAGGCTGGCCGTCAAGAAACACTTGAAAAGCTTTGTCTTCCTTGCCATGTAGGGTGTGAATTAAAATAATTTTATATGTTTCAGACTTAGTCTTCAACTACCCGTGGCAGCTTCTCACAAACATAGGATACGCAGAGGTGAAATGAGTGGCAGATGCACTTCATGACGAAGAGATTAGGGATGTCTTCACAGATGTCATGAGCGCGTTCCTCGTTCCCATCGTAGCTTTGGCGCCATCAGCTGCAAACCCTACCATATTCTCCTTGTACGGCACCTGCCATTTGTCAGAATCAGAAACAGTTTTTATTTTCCTCAAGGAAAAATGGACCCCAGACAAAAAGCTGCTCACTTGACGAGGCCTGGGGCCCTACAGGCAGTGGCAACAGTGGCAAATCAGCAGTGTTTGTCGTACACCTGTACGAGAAAAAGCAATGTGAGAAAAGCAATAAAACAATAAAAGCGAACAGTAATAGGAGAACAAAAGCAATACAATAAAAAAAGAAAAAAAAGAAAGAAACTGTTCGCACCAAGCTGCAAAAAAAAAAGAAACATGGTATATATGTGTATGTATTTACACATGTGTAAAAAAAAGGCTTTGATGATGTGGTCATACATAGCCTGTGCAGGATTAGGTCAAAGAATGCAGCCATGACACGCTTGCCGTCAAACACTCGCGTCAGGAAGCAGAGATGCTTGCAGCAGCAGCTGCTGTCTGTTGCCTCCTCAAGAGTCAATGAAAACTTGCTGTTCCTGGGAAGATTACCAAGCACCTCCTTACTTTCACAACCGGTGACATTGTTCACAATGGCCGTAGCATTTGTCCGACCAGATGCCATCTTAGCAGTATTTGAATCTGGGCATACCTCTGCCAAGAGCTTCGGCATGTGCTCCATGACAGTGAATGGCTAATTATGCTCATTAAGGAAAACAGCCAATCTGATTTCACCTTCATTGACACTTTTGCCTTCTTGTGTCACTTGGCTGGTAGAGGGCATGCTCAAAAGGGTTTGCTGACCAACGAGTTTTTTTGCATTGAATGAATGTTTTTTAGTCGCCACGTGTCTTATAGTTCACGTTTCCCGGCAGCTAAATGAACATCACATGCTTTGCAAAAAGCAAAATTGCTACCTTTCGCGCTCTTCGAGATGCAGCCTCGACACTGTTCCTCTTTCTCCCACTAAGTTTGAGCTTTTGTACATACTTTGGGATCGGGGAGGCACAGATTTGACTGTCCGAGTTGCAGCCACTCATCTTGGCACCTAAATAAACTAGGCTGGACGACTAAACCGCTGGGCCGCACAGCCAGAGATGAATGACTGATGGCGATATTGGTGCACCACCTACCCTCTTTATGAAATACTGGAGTGCGCTCTACCATTTCCTCCGAGATTAAAAATATGGCAAGTTGCCGTGTCTCCAAAGACCACGGACAGTGTGACACGGATGGACTCGACAGTTTGAGCAGATGCAAAGAGCTTTACATTCTTGTTTTATTCCGTCCGATTCATCATCTCCAGAAAATCCTTCAAAAACTGCAATACAAGAAACGGCAATAACAAACAATAACACTGCCAAGCCTCAGTCGTACTTCAAAACACCGGTCTCCGCTTTACCGCTGCAAGGCTCGCACATTTGTTTCCTGTGTTTTGGATATATACTTTGGTATGCTTACCTGAATCTTGGGGGATCCTTTCTTTATCCCAGCCGGAGGAACCTTCGCATTTAGTATGTCAAAAAGGTAATTTATGAGCAATGTAAACTCCTCCATCCAGTGCTGTCCGCGAAGCCTTTAGCTGCCGGTAAACCCCAAGTTCTATAGCAACACTCCGGCTGAAAAGCTGAAATAGAATTTTAGCATTTTTTAGCATTTCAAACAACTGCAAATACACACAGTCCTGCACAATGAGGCTTAGCTTGTCCCATGTGAATGAATGCACATGTAATGTGCTCATGTACAGTATTTATTTTGTACAACAGTGCACATGTAATTCGTAACATCAAAACGCCAACACCAGTTGTCCTTAAAAGTGTAATGGCCTCTAGAGGAGGTTATAGTGGCAAAATGAGCGCCACAAATATTCTACCGCAAATTGATGGTTTGAAGCCTCTGGCTTCACAAGGTACTCCGTCAGTTTCGGCACGACTTAAATGTGGGCCTTCTTTCTGCTTCAAACAGTCGCTCATAAGGCTGGTAGTTCGCTTGGTGCTCCCCAATCTGCAATGCAGATGGCCCACATTAATGCGATAATGGGAAAGCTTGTAAGCAAGATCAGGTATTCCAAGTAATAACACAATGGTTTGATTAGAGCATGGGCACACTTACCTGCCCGTACTTGTGCTTCATCATGTGATTTCTGACACACTTGATAATATGCGGTACATCACACATAAAATGGAGAAATGCTCCATCAATGCATGGGTGAGCAATCTTGCACTGGGCACCAGTGAGTTTGCCACTGATGCCAAGGTGTGTCCACATTGACTTATTGTTTCCTCCGCCATTACTGATCACTGCTACCACTTTAACGCCATGCTCGTTCAACTCCAGCACCGTGTTCAAAACAACACCCATCCTGGTGCGGCACCTTTTATTGCCTAACTTGCAATAGGCTGAACCCATGACTCAAACATGGGGTTAAACATGATGACCAGAGCACGGTCTGCTAATTTGTTGGTGTCTGCTGTGGCGATGTCACCATAGTTGACGAAACCGTCAAACTTGCAGGAAACTGTTGAATTCCGTTGTTTCCCTGAGCTTGACCTCGTCAATTATTATGGTTCCGTACGTATGATGATCTCTTTCCAGTCATATGTACCTTGATGCCTTCAAGGGCAAATTTGTTCAAGCCGTACTCGCACGGCCGCCCCTTCAATAGCTGCACAAGGCAACTTGCACTAGGGAGGGGAAGGACCTTCATGTCCGATAGCGTTCTGTAGCACTTCGGACTTGTCAGCCGCAAAAGCAAGCACACCATGATCCAGTCAGACGTGTATCTATGACCGCAGGGTGATTTTGCTGCCTGTTGCACGACTGCTGTCCGAATGGCGACCTTCTGTATTTCAGGTAGGTCTTGCACAAGCTCGTCAAGGGATGTTGTGAACATGTCCCTCAGCTTCTCGCTGAGCCGCTTCGCTTCCCACTTTTTGCGCTCACGTGCTGTGGTGGCATGAATAAATCGCTTCCTAGCAGTAACATTCTGTTTCCACTTTCAGTTGAAAGCATTACATTGTTGGTGAACTTTGAGTTAAAATAAATAGGGCCCGAAATCAAAATTCTGCTTCCTGTAGGTGCTACACTTTTCTTCGAATGCGCAATCATTTCAACGGCTTTTTCATGAAAGCATGTCTGTGTTTTACAAGCATTTACATAGGCAGTATCAGGTGTCATCTCCAGCCAAAAAAAATAATGTAGAATCGGGGGGGGGGGGGTTACATGTGATCATCAGGCATGCTTGTTTGTGGTGGGGGACTTGGATAAACTTTTGACCAGTTGGTATTCTTTAATGTGCACCAAATGCATAGTACACGAGCGTTTTTTGCATTTCACCCCCATTGAAATGTGGCCACTGCAGCTGGGATTTGATCCCGTGACATTGTGCCTAGCAGCGCAACACCATATACACAGCGTTGTTTTTCTCGAGTAACACCTGCTTTTACACCCCGAACATGTTGCAGAAGAAACGGGTTAAACCCGATTTATCCCCGAATTCCAAAACCACATACCAACCTCTTTTTTCACACTGCCCGGAGTTTGTGGTGCACACGTGCTAGCTACCCTGCCTCGGGACAACGAAGTTAGATTTTGTTGGCTTAAGTGAACTCCAGTAACCTATAGTTCATTTCACAAGCTGCGTGCAGCACTCAGCCGACCACCCAATGAGCGCGCCTAACTCCGAGTTAGTAACTGATTGATATTCTTCTGCCTAGCTAATAGAAGCTGTGATGTCGAGAGAACTTCCTTTGAGCTGAGGTACGCTCAAAGATTGGACACGGTCTCGGATGGAGACCAACTTGTTGCGCATGCCGATGACAATGTATGCTACAAGGGATGTGTAAAAAATCAATGACCAGCTTATCGAGAATAAAATGTTTTATTTCATTGTAAGTTATCAATGTTCTTACTGTCATTATTACTTATTAATTTCCAAACAAATGAGGAACCTTGGAGTACTTGGTAGAAAACTCTGATGTCCCCTCGATTACCACCTTGAAAACAGATACCTAGTTTTAACGCGTTAATGTTAAGGAGCTCGTGATACCCTCCAATACAAAAAAATCAAGGGAAAAAATTAATGTAATGTATTAGTACATTTGTAAGCTTAAACCGAAAAGAGCCAAATTTGTAATGGTTCCACACAAAAAAAAAAACATTTCTTCTGATTATCACCAGCACCAGATTTTTACCCCCCAAATTAAAAAAATATATAAAACCCGAAAGCGAACAACCCTACGTATACACTTAGCCACTACAGCTGGTTCCGAGCCAAAGATTTCTCTTACACCTAGTCAAAGAAATTGCTCAGTTGATTTTGTCATCACACTTAATTAGCAAGTTTTGGAAGTTGCTCATATAACAGCACACTTTAATACTTGCTCCGCTATATCGAGCATACAGATGGGAAATGGTCTATCCAAAAGGTGGGGAAAGTTTTGAAGCGGGATATTGGCTCTTTCAACATGCACTTTTGCAGCGGCAATACGAACGTGTTTGTTCCACATCCTGCGCGGCATTTGTGTTTCATGGCGTTCTCGGAATGGGGTCTGTACACTGTCACTCCAGCAGGTAAATAGGGGAAAGTGAAGCCTTTATCGACCATAATGGCATCCCCTACTTCGAAGAATCTAGAAGGTTACTACATCCAAGGATTGTCTTGTCGGATACAGATTTGCCCCAGAGACGAGATACTAACTCTATATAGCCGTCAGGGGTGGCAGCGAACAAGTACTTTGTAGTGCTTATATGGGGAACAGGTCTCGCGCTGTGCACCTAGTGACGATGGACACTGGATCCTGACTTCTGTCACATCCAAAATCAGCCTGGTGTTTTCAAAGAAGCAGAAGGATCTTGGATGATGGGGCCTAATTTCATCTCGCGATGGAATCGAAGTGATGGCTGCAAGCTCACGCTCAAGGAAATTAATCCAAGTAGCAAATGTCCGGCTCACTTGGCTTTCCGACATCATGCAGTTACGTGCTATTTCTTTTCTGGGCATACTGATCCTGAGGTGCAGAAGAACCAGGAAAAATTCAGTCGTAAGGCCACTTTCTTTAGGCTGACCACGTGTTTCACTGTCATTTTTCTTTGTCCAGCCCCAGTATGACATGCTATTTGCACATGGCTCCAAATATTCAATGAATGAAAAACGTCATAGCTGGGGAGACCTGTATAGTACATACATGCTTTGGGTGACAGTTCAATTACATTAAGTGTAAGCATCTGGGAGCAAGCTTCGTCAAGCTTTCTCTCAAGAGAAGCATTCTTCCGCTCCAGTGTAGTAACTGTTTGGTGCAAAATTCCAAGCCGTTTCTCCAGGTCTTGAGCAATTGATTTCCAATGCTGGCTTTCAAGCAGTTGCAAATGTGTAAGAATGGCAGTGAAAACAAATTCGACCTTATTTCACGACTGATCACTACTAAAAAAATTGAGGAATCAAGCACATTTTTATCTTTGCTACACATGCTTGGCAAGTGCAAGTCTCACACAGCACTGCTTCCATCCAGGTAACTTGACCAGCATTGCTATAAAAAAAGAAATTTCAGAACATATTGTCACGAGCCATGGCAAAGACAAAGACGTTGTAGTGGGGCTGGGTCAGAGGCTCTTCTGTCAGACTGAAACCTGCTGGAACCTGTGCGCTCTGTGCAGTCTTGACTAGACAAGCGCTAGCCGTTTACTGGTAATTAAATACTCCCCGTAACATCTTTTTGGTGGAGGTTGCGGGTTCTATTCCACTCGGCCCTGGATCTTCGGAGCGGACGCCATGTTTCTCCTGCCTCCATGGCTGAGGACAGTACGCAGTCATCGCAGCCCGCGCCCACGGCTCCGGCAACCGTGGTCCTTTCGCAACCCCTCGACCCCGGCACGTTTTGCAGAACGGACAACAATGACGTCGACGATTGGCTCTTACTGTACGAGCGCGTCTGCAAGCACCACAGGTGGGATGAGACCCTAATGCTCGCCAACGTCATTTTTTTACCTACGGGGCACGGCTCGCGTGTGGTATAACACGCACGAAGAAGAACTGACGAGTTGGGACGTCTGCAAGAAGATGCGCGCATTGTTTGGTCGATCGGCCGCTCGACAAATTACAGCCCGGCACGAGCTGGCGGCCAGAGCTCAGACGTCCACGGAAACGTACGTCGCATACATCCAATACGTGCTAGCTTTGTGCCGCACAATTGACAAAGACATGCCAGAGGCGGACAAGGTTGGCCACGTGTTGAAAGGCATAGCTGACGATGCCTTCAACATACTCCTGTGTAAGCACTGCACCACGGCTGACTCCATCATCACAGAATGCACGCGGTTTGAACAAGCAAAAAGCAGACGGATTACTCAGCGCTTAACAGACTCCCGAACACAGCTGCGACCTCCTCGTGCGAAGATCCCATGACGCCCCCTCCGTTTTCGACGCCTAACCACTTGGCCAGGATTGTTCACCAGGAGCTCGAAGCCATGGCTCCAGCCGCTTATCAGGCACCTGGTCACAACCATTTGGTGACAATATCCCTCATTCAGGCCATCGTCCGTCAAGAGGTTGCAAATATGGGCGTCCTAGTTCCACAAGCCACCAGTTATGCTCCTCCGCCCATGTGCCCTTCCGGTCCTCCCACTGAACACCACGCCGCCCCAATTGTTGCTGCTGCCGCTTCTGCTCCCCGGTTCACACCCTGCTACCGAAACCCATCTGAGTGGAGGACACCTGACGATCGCCCAATCTGTTTTTCTTGCTCTCGCGTCGGCCACATTTCACGCCACTGCCGCAATCGTCGGAATTACCGACCAAGCTTCCCTGGTGACCGCCGCCAAGATCGTGGCCAGTACTATAGCACATCTCTTCTCAACGACCAATTTCCGGCCCGTGATCCTCACCGTCTCTTCGCGCTCTGAATCGACCTATGCCGATGTTGCCGCACAAGGACACTGGTCCAGCCGATCGCCGTCCCCTCAAATTCGCCAGTCGCGCTCCCCTCAACGCCGTCGCTCTCCTTCTCCGGCTTCCTCTGGCCACCACCCGGGAAACTAGCCAGTGCAGCTCCGGGAGGTGAGGCTGCATTGACGACAAGGACCGCAAAACCTCTATTGAACCCTACTTCCAGACGCAATTTGCTCGGTGTTCTCGTCGACGGTGTGCCCGTTACTGCTCTCATTGATACTGGCTCCCACATATCTGTTCCGAGTTCTACGCTCCGACGCCGCCTACGCAAAGCGCTGACACCTGCCGTCTGCGAGTAGCTGACGGCACCCGAACACCGGTTCTTGGTATGTGCACTGCCCGCGTTACTATTGCCGGTCACCACACTTCAGTTCTTTTCGCTGTTCTAGACGCTTGCCCACATGATGTCATTCTCGGTATTGACTTCTTGAGCACCCACTCTGCCCTCATCGATTGTTCTACTGGCATTTTGCGGCTCGAACTGCCATTGTGTCCTGATTACGCCGCATCAAGTAACACTCGCCTACGTTCCATGGAGTTTCTACGACTACCCGCGCAGGCTGCTACCTACGTCCTTATGTCACCGTTATGTCACCACATATTCACCTGATGGTGAATATGTGGTCGCTCCCCTCACAGACCTGATCCTCTCGCGCAACATCGCGCTTCCTCATACCATAGTGGTTGTTGCCAACAATAGAACGCTGCTTCCAGTCGTCAACTTTTCTACTTCGACCCATGTTCTTCCTCAAGGAATTTCACTAGCCGAACTGTCACCTCTGGAAGAATGTACTGTTTCTGCATTCACTTCTGACGCTGAGCCCATGACCCAACCTGTCATACCGGCGCCAACCCAGGCACTTTGGACAAAATGATATCCCCCGACCTCTTACCGTACCAAAGTGAAGCACTCCGTGGTGTCCTATTTTCGTACCTTGACGTATTTGATGTTGAGAACACTCCATTAGGCCGTACACAAGTCGTGGCCCACTGCATCGACACTGGAGACGCCAGCCCCCTTAACAAGCATCCTTACCGAGTGTCTCACTCTGAGCGCCAAGTCATCCAAAAGGAGGTTGATAAAATGGCTTGATAAAGATGTGATAGAGCCTTCTTCTAGCCCCTGGGCATCCCCTGTAGTGCTTGTGAAAAAGGACAACAGCTGGCAGGTTTTGCGTCGATTATCTCCATCTCAATCGGCTAACGAAGAAGGATGTGTATCCTCTTCCACGAATTGATGATGCACTTGACTGCCTCCATGGTGCCAAATATTTCTCGTCGCTAGACCTCCGCTCGGGATACTGGCAATTGCCGTCGATGAGCGCGACCGCGAGAAGACCGCTTTCATCACACCCGACGGCCTCTACCAATTTAAGGTTATGCCTTTTGGGTTGTGTAATGCTCCTGCAACTTTTGAACGCATGATGAACACTCTTCTACGTGGTCTGAAATGGTCAACCTGTCTTTGTTATCTGGATGACGTAATCGTTTTCTCGCCCAGCTTTGACAGCCACCTCCCTCGTCTGTCGGCCATTCTCGACATATTTCGGCGTTCTGGCCTCCAGCTCAATTCATCTAAGTGTACCTTTGGGCGCCGCCAGATCAAATTACTTGGACACCTAGTCGACGCTACTGGCGTGCAACCGGACCCTGACAAGGTCCGTGCCGTCCGCGACTTCCCGGTTCCACGGTCCACGCAAGAAGTACGCAGCTTTCTTGGGCTCTGCTCCTACTTTCGCCGCTTTGTTCTCAACTTTGCGGACATTGCTCGACCCCTTATGGACCTACTCAAAAAGGATGCGGCCTTTTCTTGGGGCGTGGAACAAGCGACTGCCTTTGCGTCGTTGATTTCTGCCCTCACTTCACCACCTGTGCTGGCTCATTTTGACCCGGCTGCTAGAACAGAACTTCGCACCGACGCAAGCGGCCATGGCATTGGTGCTCTCCTCGCCCAAACACAGAACGAAGTCAACCGTGTGATCGCGTATGCTAGTCTTCTGTCACCGTCGGTGAAGAATTACACCATTACTGAGCGGGAGTGCCTAGCTCTCGTCTGGGCTGTCGCGAAATTCCGTCCATACCTATATGGACGGCCGTTCGTGGTCATAACAGACCATCATGCGCTCTGCTGGCTCTCGACACTTAAAGACCCCACAGGATGGCTCGGCCGTTGGGCATTACGGTTACAGGAGTACACGTTCTCGGTAGTGTACAAATCTGGCAAGTTACACAACGACGCCGACTGCCTCTCCCGCCATCCCATTGAACCACCCGACTCCACTGAAACAGACCCCGACACCTATGTCTTGGCGATAACAGACTTCATCCATGTGGCCGACGAACAACGTAGAGATCCATCGTTGCTCTCTATTATTGACCGTCTGCAATCCGGCACCATCGACCCTTCACTTAACATGTTCTTGCTTCAGGATAACGTTCTTTACCGCCGCAACATGCACCCTGACGGCGCAGAACTTCTGCTCGTTGTCCCGCATCACCTGCGCAGAGACGTCCTCGTCCAGTTTCATGACGCCCCCACTTCCGGGCACTTAGGCGTCTCGAGAACTTATGATCGCATAAGTTCTCGAGACGCCTAACGTTTTTTCTGGAAAGACGTTTTTTCTGGAAAGGCCTTTATCGGTCCGTTCGTCGCTACGTAAAATCTTGTGACCTGTGTCAGCGTCGCAAGAAACTTGCGACCCCACCTGCTGGTCTACTTCAGCCAATTGACGTTCCAACCGAGCCGTTTTATCGAGTGAGCCTGGACTTGCTCGGTCTCTTTCCAATTTCCACGAAAGGCAACAAATGGATTGCAGTCGCTACGGAGTATACCACTCGATATGCAATTACTCGAGCGTTGCCAACCAGCTGCGCCACAGACGTAGCCGACTTCCTACTGTATGACGTCATCCTCCACCATGGTGCTCCACGTCACCTGGTCACAGATCGCGGTCGCTGCTTCCTCTCTCAGTGTGGTTGACGATCTACTTCGATCATGTGCTACTCACCACAACTTCATGACCTCATATCACCCTCAAACCATATCACCCTCAAACCCTCCTGCAGCAAAATTGCACCTCGACCCAGGTCGCTTGCGTCTGTTTGAATCACAAACTCCCTATTCAAGTTGGGCAGCTGCAACTCTGCCGTGCCAGCAAGCACCTTTGTGAGGCCGCGCAGTGCCGCCTCCTGCTCTTGACCCAAAGTCGAACGCTCGTCTTTCCTCAAGAGCTTCGTTAAAGGCACTTGCACTGCCACGCAGTCTGGAATGAATTGGCGATAAAAGTTGACCAATTCCAGAAAGCGTCTCAGTTCGCCATTATCTTTCGGCGATGGGTACCTCAGTATAGCCTGGAGATTCTCGTCACTCAGCAGAATGCAGCCGTTGTCCAGCGTGAAACCCAACAGCATTATTCTGGTCGCAGCTATCTGAGCTTTACTCTGGTTCAGCGTGATACCCGCGGACCTCGGCCTGTCTAGGACGTCTCTCAAGTGGCGCAAGTGCTCGTTGAATGTTTTTGAATAAACCACTATGTCGTCGAGATATGCGAGAGCATGTTGCCACTTCGCATCTCCTAGAACTCGGTCCATCAACCTCTGATAAGTAGCAGGAGCTCCGACTAAGCCAAAATACATTCTTTTGAATTGAAAGAGCCCACGGTGACAAGTGAAAGCCGTTTTCTCTTTGTCACGCTTGTCCATTTCGACCTGAAAATATCCACGACTAGCATCTAGCGTTGTAAAGTACTTCGCCTGGCTAGGTTAGATACCAGACAGGAAATGGAGAGTAGAGGGTACGCATCCTTCTTCATAACCTCATTCAGCCTGCGGAAGTCTACACAAAGCGATAAGTATCGTTCTTCTTCGGTACTAGAACTACCGGGACGCCCCATGGGCTGTTCGACCTTTCTACAACGCCCGTGTCGAGTTTGTCTAAGGCGCTGTCAAGAGCTTTAGTATATCGGCCGAGTATATCCGTTGCTTTCATTGCCTTCACCGATTACTGTTCGCTCGCTCGGCTGTGGCTGGGTGTGGCTCGCTCGCACCGCGCCTGGCGTGTCTCCGCTGGCACAGGCGCTTTTGCGAAACGCTTCAAAGCACCCGTTCCGTTCTCTCGGTAACCTCCGCTGCCGATGTCTATCAAAATACCCGACTTGGCGAGAAAGTCTCGACATAAAATAACAGGCACTGACAGACCGGGAAGAGCGCTGCGTGTGGAGGCGGACAGTATGCTCGTGCCGTGAGGATGTCCCCTTGGATGCGCTTTGCTTCAGCGGCGAGCTCGTCTAGGTCTCTGAACCTACATCCCCTGAAGTAGGCCGCGAAAATCGGGTGCGCTTGCCGTGTGACGCGCTCGACTTTCTCGCTGTCGGTGGCGAGAGGGCTTGCGAGACGATAAAGTTCGTCCATTGCTCGAACCTACTCTAGCAGGGACTCGTCCGGATGCTGGGTACGAAACTCCAACATCTCCTCAAACGCCACTTGTAGTTGGCCGAAAGAAATTCCTCGCGGAAGTTCGCGCGAACTCTTCTACCGTGCGTATTCTGTGTCTGGCCAGTCAGAACCAACGAGCCGCCTGCTCAGTCAGTGAAGCAGGGACCACGCGCGCGAGAAGCTCGGCTTCTGAAAGCCCTGTTTCTTGCTGATAATACTGCAGATGGTCGAGGTACTCGTTTGTACTAGTGCGATCGTGGTACCCTCTATAGGTAGGCATGTCTACCTTAATTCGTGGTCGCTTGCTCTGTGGCGAGGCCTGCATTGTGTTCTGCAGGGCGCCAGCTAAGCTCTGCATGACTTGCAGTGCATTCTGCAGCATTATTTCACTTGACGGAATACTACCGACCGGAGGTTCGGACACATCCGCAGCTTGCGTCGAACTATTTAGAGGCATATGTGCCTCTGTGTCCGTGGGGCGAGGCGGCGAGGCGCCTGGCATGTTATGCCTACTTTCAGGCTTAAACCCTGCCAACGTGGCATTTCTGTGATCCTGACTGTTCCGCGTGAAACACTCAAAATTATAGCTACCGGCTTGTTCGGAAGCTGCTGCCGCGTTAGCACTAGGTCTCCGATTTTGTGCCTTTACATCCAACAACATGAACAAATGTGGAAAGTCAGACAAGCCCGTTGCCATTGTTTGCTGTAACTTCAGTAGTCCCAGCTCTAAAAAAACAGAAAAAGACTCGCCGTGTTGCGGAATTCGAACCACGTTGGTAGCACCAAATGTGGGGGTATTCCCTAACCCGTAGCACATGCAATCGTAGCTACTTAGGGTTCGGGCGAATAAGGCAACACGCGAGTCAAGTCAACGTTTCTTGCTGCGGGCAATAAAGTACACTTGCAGAGGGAAGTCCGCTCTGTATAATAAGTAATAAATAGGCTTGCCTCGTTGCGTGTAGAAGTCACGCAAGCGAGGTCACTCACGGGTTGCAGTGGGTATAGGCTCCGCTTAGTGAAGTTTGCTGCGATTGCTGCACCATCTGTCGCAGAGCCGCCAACAATAATGAGACGGCCAAAGCCCGCATGTGGGGTATTCGTAGGCGCGGCGTCAATGGTGCTGTTCGGTCTTTTCTGGCGTTGACAAGGTCATCCTTCAGCTCGACTAATTCTAATACATCGACTGAAGCGTACAGAAGAGGAACAAGTGCCGGTACTGCTGCGTAAAAAAACTGCTACAGCCACGAAGGCCAGCCTGGCAGGAAATTGTACCGATTTCCTGACCGCCCGTGGGGAGCAAGAACGACGAAAAAGATGGATTGTTGCTGCTCGAAGAGTTAAGTAATTGTGAAAACAGCGTTTTCCTAGTGTCAATGTAACTATATGCTTTAAGGTCTCGCCAGGTCTAGCTGCTTGAGGTTCTGCAACTGTATTTGTGTGTTTAGCGCGGATGGAAGTGTATGGAGCACGTTTTGCACAGCAAGCTTGCATAGCGCGAAATTTTACGCGCGAATTTGCCCCTCAAATGCTCTTGTAGGCTGCATGCGAATCTTTGTTGATTTGATTGCATGCTTGCAGTCCGGTAATTAACTGTTAAATTGCGTTTTTCTGTGATACTTTCAGCGAAGTAAGTAAACTCGGTTTGCATTGATTTTGGGGGTAGTGGTGGTGCGTGTAACATCTAAACTTCAAATGCCTTCACCAAGTGGCGCCCGCCGTGAGACTGCTCTCTCTCGTCAGCGCTTTGTGGCGTGTTTGCCTCGTTTACCGTCTCGTGAAGAAGTCATTCGGTTACTGCATGTGCGCTCTTGCTTGCGGCCGCATGCATAGAGCACTGTGTCGTCGGTATGAACTGCGTAGTATTAGCAATCATGCTCCTCTTCTTTTTTTCGGCGAGAATGACGGCTCGCCGTGGATGCCGAAGCAGACGAGCAGGATCTGCTCCAAACAGTTCGTGAACGGCGGAGTAGCCAATAAAGGTAAAATCAACACCTAGAAACACTTCATTTATAGATTTGCAAAAATGCATTTCTCCGCACGTCGGCCACGAAATGAACGAAATACTGTAAATAGCAGAACTGCAGTTGGACATTTCTGTGACCACGCACCGGAATACCTGGCAACGTAGCAAAAACGACGTGTAATCACCGAATGTCGATTTCGGGACTGTGCTCATTCAAAAACGTCGCGGTAGCATAATCTTCGTTTGAGCTAGTTGCAATGCATCACAAGCTCCCGTCCTGTTTGTGTTGTTCGTCTTCGTTTAACTTGCACCGCAGATTTTCCTCCAATAAGTCGTGGTAGCGTGTGTGCTTCCGCTTATGCTTCAAAACCACTTGCTAATATAAATATGCATGCATGTTCTCCCTACCTGCAAGGAAACGTCGTACACTTGTTTCCCTTGCTGAGAGTGACCGACGGCGCCCTCAAGTCGGCGCCGTCGGTGACGGGTCACGGCGTAAACGTGGCCCGCCACATACAGCTTGTCTCCTTTGTCGAGTATAGGCGCACGAAAGTAATTTTCAATACAGCTTATCGGCTTAAAGCCACAAAACAACACACGCAACATTTTGAACGTCACGTGCGCGTTGAAACACGTTAAGTTGCTGCCGCAGGGCTCGGAGCGGCCGTCTCAGTGTTCCACATTTCTACCACCATTGGCGCTGCACGGCGTTTTGCCGTATTCGGTTCTAGCGTCCTCTGTTCACTGTACGGAGCCTATATCCGTAGGGGCAGGTCAGGTGTAGCGAGGTCAGAGAGCCCCGGAGGTCCTTCGGTCGCGCCCTTTTATACCTTTTTACCTTTTCGCGAGGGGAATGTCCTCCTCACCGGTCGGATACCTTCCCTCTTTCCGCGCGGGTACATGTGTCGCGAGAGGCGAGCGAGAACCGGGAGAAGGCAAAGTGCCCCTCTCTCGTGTCTGCCCGGCGACGCCGGGCATACATGGGAGAAGGTGTCCGCCTCGTGCACTACGTGCGCATGTGACAAGCGTACGCAGGAGAAGATGGCAGGACGTGCTCCCCACAAAACACAGTATTAGCTCAAAGCTCTGTTCATTTCGTGGGGAGAGGTTGATTGCTTGAAAGGAAAATGACTGGCCCAAACATCGGTCATTTAAAATTCGTGGAGAAACTCCAGCATTGAAAGGTAAGCATGATGTCACAGACTTCAGTGCATTTATGGTTTTCAACTCTTGTGGCAACGCAAGATCCACTTCCATTTCTCCTTCAATTTATCATTACTACACTTCAATAAAAACTTCAAAAAAACTTCCCTTAGGCTTCTCCTTGGCTTCTTTATCAGTTGGCTTTCTATGGCTGTCTTAGAATGCAATTTAATCCAGATTTAGGGATAACTATTAAAGTTGACCCAAAGAAACAGTATCAAAATTAATGACATCACAGCAAGCTGGTGCAGGGACTTCTAGGCAGTGTTACCACAAGTCTCATTTCTTGCACCTTTTCAAGCTTACTGACCTTCTCATAACGAAAGTGTCCTTTTTGAAACTGTGGAAGACTAATTTACTGAAACAACTAAACCTGCTTTGCTCTTCAGTGCCCCTGTACGCTTACAATGATGAAATGAGCCAGGGATCCACAAAGTGAATCCACATTACCTTTTACCTAATAGTTGAAATATGTGCTGCCAGACTTTCGAGGACAGACGATTGCAACATGCTTGCCATCAACAACTCCCAAGCAGTTAGGGAACTGCCACCGCGAGGCAAAGCCTTCAGCAACATGTGCCCAGTCTGCTCTAGTAGGTGTCTAGAAGTATAGCAAACTGGTAATTCAGTGAGCCAAATAAGATCTGCTTTTGCGAAATGGATCACGTGATAAACAAAGGTGTATTACATTTGAAACACAGATGCTATAAACAGTGGGAAGACAAGAAAGGCCTGAGCCTAGAACCATTTTTTTTACAATATAAGAGATTTGTCTTTATCCGTGCAACAACTGCTTTTATCAGCAACATTTATGCAAGTCGTTTCTCCACAGGGTCCAGGAGGATAAGCTGGTATGTTAGAGCACCTTGAGGGCCAGGTAAGGGAACCGAAAGTTAAAAATGGAAAACAATTGGGTGTGAGTAGCTACGAAAAGGATACACTTAGGAATAGGTTGTCCAGCTGTCTAATATTCCAGTGGTTTAGCCCATTGGACCCTCGTACTAGCAAGTCATTTGCTGATTATCCCCGATTAGGTACATGTATCACAAGCACTCTGTCAGCTGTTCATGCACAACAAACAGCTGAATTCTCAGAAGCGGATTCATTTATAATTTTATTCATCAGTTTATTGTTCATAGCTCTTGAAACTTGGTTTATACGAAGTTATCAGACATTGAGGTCTATCCTTTCATTCTTTATTCAAAATTCCTATTAGTAATCCAAGTGTATATAATAAGTATAAGTTTATTTTCCAGGTTCAACTGGAGGGTTTTCTGGCAAAAAGCTGCATGCGCAGCTTGACTGTGTCCAGAAAACCCCTAAAGCTTCTCTTTCCATTCTCTTTGCCTCCGATACATCTTCTCTGTGACCACTCACTGATGGCATTTGTCTATTTAAGTAGCACGACCAATGGGCACACATAGCACCTTTTCCTGCCCTTCCACCCCCTGTTTCATTTGGCTACAGAAACCAGGATCAAGTTCAGTTTCTTAAAAATGTTATGTGTGTGCTAAATATTATAACACTTTAAAATGCCTTACCACAAATTACAATCATGGTAGCTTTGTACTTGACATATAAAATGTGTACCTTCCCAAGTAGCACCCAAACATTACATAAACATTACTTTTATGCTCTGCTTTAATGTTCAAATGATGTTAATGTCATTTTTATTAATGTTATCCTAATGTTATGAAAAAATGATGTGATAACGTTTCCATTCAAATGAAGCAAACACTCCAAAAATGTTCTTAAAATGTATGCAGAACATTAAGGTAAACATTAAATTGATGTTACAAGTGACAGCTTAAAAATATTAATGGAACATTCATGCATTGTTGCAAATGATGCTTATGCAGCACCGAAAGCAAGTCGGAGTCTTTTAAACTGAAAAGAAAGATGCACTGTAAATCATATCTGCAATTATATGTATCCTCAACTTGCAGTACATTCCCAAGTATGTTATGAATGTAACACAACTTGTGTTTGCAGCCTATATATGCATGAACAGAAGCAATCTGATTCACAGTGCACTCCTTTTGGCAGTTTAATTAAAGACCCTCATTTTGTAGTATTAATTCAGCTCTACTGCAGGTCTTCATAAAACCTTTATTGCACATACAGTTGTATCACAGCAGCAGGTAAATTCGAAATTCAACCCACAGATGACTTTGACTGCATTCTTCCCTGCAAAAACAAAAGAAAGTTGTCTAGAAACCACCACAGATAAGCAAAAAAGAAAGTTTGATAGCAACTTATACCAAGACACCGAAGACCGATGCACCGCGATTGTGCACATTAGAAGGCGCAAATTGTGTCACCTTCAAATCGCTTCGCTAAGTACTTTTTGGAAGCAGCTGTTAAGACTTCAATGTGGACTGACCACCAATTATAATCGCTGCTGACACTGCTTTGCAATGCTGGTTGCTACCTTGCTGATTTGCCTTCGTTTAATACTGCTGTTCTACTTCCTTCTTGATGGCATTCATTTTAAAAGGAGGAAAACTAGTATTAAAGAAATGTTCACATGTAACCAATTACACTGGTTATGCAGTACTCACGTGACTGCATTTTGTTTTCATTTTAATCTAATGTAATTAATTTAACCGGACTACTTCGATAGATTCTGCCCAAACTATCAACTGGGAACCCGAGTTCGTAAGAGCAGGTGTTAGACAACATTACAGCAATCACACACTTCAGCGGCTTTGGGTGCGCTCATTCTTGAACATCACGAAATACTTTTTTGGTAAGCAGAACCAACATACATGGTTCCAAAAAATCTGCAAGATGGTTTTCAGCAATTGAACGCAATTGTCCTCTCATCTCATGTGAAGACTATGCACCATTCCTTTCTGAATATTTTAAGGATATTTAGTTCTCTTAGCGGTCATTCTTACATCATAGCATCCCATGCACATGGGATGGCATATCATGCATCTACAAGTAAGCAGCTTAGTATTTGTTTTTGAACAGCCCTTCTTCAAACAAAGCTAGCATTGCATTACAGATTTCGATGGCAACGTAGTCATGCAAACACTATCATCACCAATGGCTCGAGCGTCGTCTCTTCGGAGCTGGCTCGTGCTTGGCACACGCCATGCCTCTGGCATTTGTCATCTGCTTCCACAGATGGCTGCATTGCCACTAGTCATTCCAGGGCAGAATTTTACTTCTGTCCTCGTAATGGGGAAGCCACGTCTACGGGGGTATAAGCCATTGCTTAAGGGGGTATGCATCATTCATTCATTGTCGTGCATAAGGGACAGATTTGAAGCAATGGAAAGGTCAGTCCCTCGGTGCAACAGCACTCTACCACTGGTCACACGTTGTGCGTTACCCTGAGGAACAGGCAGCGTTCAACGAGCGGGGCGAGAACTTGCCCGTGAAAGTGCTCGCTGTGGGTGGAAGACCCCGAGCTCATAGAACGGGAATGTAAAGTAGTACACAAGGGAATGTCAGGTGCAACTAGGACAAGCTTCGCTTATCCCCATTTTCCAGTAGAGGAAGGGTCTTTTCTAGGAACGCCATGTTTGTTCGGCCTGTCCATCAAGAATTGTCAAATACCTCCTAAACTTTAAATGAGCAAGTTCAAAATTTTCAAGAATGAAACTGCCGTATATTGTGTAAATCCTGCTCTTGCAAACTCATGGCAAGACTGGATGGACGAGAGGTTCAATAGTCAATTGTCAGGTTAGGTTAGCGACGTGTTAGCAAATAATCTTCTAGGAAGAATCTGGGAAATAGCGCTCCAGGGAGCAGCAGCAATGAGAGAAAACAGGCATAAAAATACTTTCTTACGTGCATCATACTCCGTTAGAATGAAAAATATTGCATTGAAACACAATGAAACCACATTACTTGTTTCATGACCTGCCAGACAGAGGTAGTTTATAATTAGGACAAAAAAGTCAGTACATGTCCGACAGTGTAAGACATGCCGACACCAGAGCTGTTCGTACCGCAAATGCATCTGCTTCCTAAGGTTGGATGAAACCAACACTTTTCACCAAAATGCAGATCAGTTAATACAGCTAATACTGCATGTAGATGTCGAAGCTGAATATAATGATTGACGTTGCTTGCAAGTACAAAGTCAGAAAAGGTAATGATCACGATGTGTGAGAGTACAGCTCTAAAATCATAAAGACAAGGGAAGGACAAAAAACATTAATGGCTACATGCGTCAAAAATCTCTATGAAGGGCAATAACGAAATTAAGTTCTTGCTTGCCTTAGATGAAGTCAGCCTTGCATTGGCAAAGCGCAGCCAATCCCCAATCACTCGGCTGATTTCATCATCAGTTGCGTTGCGAGTTGTACGTACAGCCGCTGGAAACAAAGTGCATAGCAATCAGGACCACAGAAGTGACCATAAATATTTTTTAAAGAATAATAGACGAGCACACAATTTCATTGCAAAATTTCATCTTTCAGCTTTTCAGCTTTTCGGCCCATTTCTTGCCCTTCCTTCCTGTGTAGCTGTATAGAACAGCAACTTCATCAATGATCAGTCTATTTAGTATTCTTTTCATTGTTGTGGCAACATCCGAACCGCCAATTTGGCCCAGTTTCTTCACCTTGAATGAAAAGATATCGAGTACAGATTAGGTGATTTCGTTACTGTGCTGGAGAGGTGGGAGTCATTTTACAGTATTATATTTCAGAACATAATTCTTTAACTGGGCAACAGCACCTGCAATGAACAGAAAGACTTACTAGTGCTGGAAAGATGCTCTTGTTCTCAAGGCTTGCCTCTAATCTTTCTAGGTCGTCATTAGTCTGAACGGGATATGCCGGCATGTCTTGTGGCTCTACTGGCTCGTCGATTGGTGTGGCAACATTACTCATTCTTTGCTCAATTCTGGCCAGAATCGTGGAGTGCGATGCCAGCTGCATCGTGACATACTCAAGCTCACTCAGAGGTTTTACCAGAGCTAATAAAAAAAAAACACTTTCAATATTAGTGCACTATCAGCCAATTTTGCAACAACACAACACATGGCCACAGATAAAGATGGAAAATAAATGCTGGCACAGCGGTTCCCGGCAATGTTTCCAGTTAACTCAATGGTAAACAATTCAATGGCTCATGATCAGACTAGACAAAAACATAAAAGGATATGGGTGCAATTCACTGCTTGCACAAGATCTATAAGTTTTTAACTTCTTAAATAATTCAAGCATGACAAACGTAAAAAAGCGATTTATGTTGCTTGCAGCTGATAAGAAAATTGCAGAAAATTTAGTTATGAAGATTGTGACAAGCAGTAATATCAGTAATGTGTTTTGTCCTTAGCAAAAAAAAAGCAAGTGATTTGGCAAGGCTACAGGGCAGACTAGGAATAATATCAATGGCTGGACAGCCAGTTATGCAGATAAGCTGTAACAGTAAGGATAGCAATATGAAACCTTTTAAAGGTGCACAAAAAGGATCATAACCAGCTGATGGCATGCAGTTACAATGAACAGATCCTTCGTTGAAAAAGTTAGGCGTGCTGACACAAAAGAGAAGAGAAAACAGACAACACAAATGACTTCAAACTAGTTGATAGTGTGTCTTTCTTCTTTTTTGTCCATGTCCGCATGCCCAATTCTTTCTACGATGAGCCCCTACCAACTTGCTCAAGTTCCTGTCATTTTAAGAACAGATCCTTGGCAGCTATTTTGTAGCATTCGACACTCCACCCAGGCCAGAGTGTTGCTTGATCACTCAGGAACGTGAAGAGTGCTGGTAGGCAATATCATGAAAAGGCATCGCTACGAAATCACAATCCTTGTTTTTGAGATTCATTGCATCATAATTGCCATTTCCGCAGTGATGGCATTCGGAACACGCATTTGTCGGCCTTCCTTGCTTGCGTATAGTTGGAGACAAATGGCCATGACCTGCAACATAGGCACGAGAAAATCCACGAGTTCACAGTTTTTAAATTTAAAAGTGTCAAGCTCATCAAGTAATAAATTCCAGGAACAGCACAAAAGAAGCTCATAGACTGCCTGAGTATTTGACCTGAACTTACCTCCAATCTGGGCACTCGGTTGTAAACTTTCCGTGTCCTGCCTGATTCTAATTGTAGCTGGTGGGCCGTCCCTATGTTTTGAAACTGGTGGCTTTGGGGTGCCAGTGATGAAATGAGTGATGTCAGTGTCTTGAATAGGCTGGCTTTCATCAGGACTCCCGGAAGAGTTGCCATCCAGGGGCCTTGGACATAGCCGTGCTCTCTTAGGTTCATTTCTGGCCTTATTTTTCTGCTGATACCATCCAAAGTCAAATGACCATGACCTGCAACATATGCATGAGAAAATACATGAGTTCATAGTTTTAAACTTAAAAAATGTAAAGATTATCAAAAAATGTTGTCGCAGTTTCACCTGAAAGGCGAAGCATCAATTGCGACAGCAAATTTGTAGAGAGCTATGCGGAGTAATGATAGTAGCTTTATCAGCTGTATAAACTTGGACATGCAGCAGCACCGGCAACACGAAGAACTGTTGTCGACGCCGTCGGCGTTTTGCCCGCGTTCGCACAAAATGCGTGCGGCGTTGGTGACTGTTTCCGGAGCCTCTGATATAAATAGGCACTTGGTGCCGCAGCTAAACGTCGCCTCCCTTCCCCCCCCTCCCCCCCACGGCCTTTCGCGCGTCGGAAGAAGGCGCGTTTGCTCTACATATATGGCGATTGTAATAGAGGAGACGCCTACTTCTGCAGCCCTTAAGGCAGCACGGCGCAGAACGCGCGTTTGTTCTCCGCCGTGGGTTCACTCCCCGTGAAAGGCGCATCCCTCCCGCCCTTTCACTCGCACATACAGTGTTCGGCGGCGCGCGGCAACGATTTCATCTCCATTGACGTCATACGGAACCTCATGGCGACGGCAGAAATCTGCTTTGGAGTGTCCATATAATTGCTATCGCAATAAAATAATTTCCAGGAACAGCACACAAGAAGCACATGGCTTTCTCGGGCACTTCCCCTAAACTTGCCTCCACCCTGGGCACTGGGTCCTGAAATGTCGGTGTCCTCCATGCGTCTTGAAGCTGGTCACTTTGGTGTGTCAGCAATGAATGCCTTGATGCCACTGTCCTGAAGCTCCTGCTGGCTTTCATCATCACTCTCGCTATCAGATGTGTAGCCATGGTGGTCGCCGAACTCTTGCTAGACGCCTCATCCTCAGAGATCAAACCTTTAACTTGGTTTTCCGCCTTTGCTTCACGCCTGCATGCCACCTCGTAAATGTCTGAGGAAGAATATGTATTCAGGTGTAAATATATATCCAGTCTTTGCCTCCGTAACTGAAGCACAAGACGCACAGAAACAGAAAAAAAAAGGCAAAAGAGCAAGCACGCTATAAGGATGTATTCATATTATGTAGGTGTATTGCAGTTTGAAGGTGGCAAGTGAGCAGCTTTTTAATGAAGAGGAAGTTTGTTATGTAAAATAAAAAATCGGCTAGCTTTGCACGGTGTTGCTGTTACAAGGCTAAAGGCACAGCGAAGCTGATTGGCACCTAGCTGGTCCTGGCCTTACGGGTTGTGCTCTTCCGGAATTTATTTATTATTGATTGATTATTAATTAGCTGTTTGGCTATCAGCAAGTTATTGGCCAAGTATACGGGCTAGGCTAAGCACTACCAAAGTCATTCCCAGCATTTTCCGGAAGCGCGCTCGCACTTTTCATCTTATTACTCATGATAATGATAATTTCTTTTCGCGCGTCTCGAACTTAAGGCTGTCACTGTGCGCTGCATAGCACAGCTTGCAACGCCGACACCGTGTTCCACCACGTTGCAATGCCGACAACGCATTCCAGCAGATCCGCTCCGTGAATTCGTCTCACTGTCTGTCACTCTAATTTTCTTTATCTCTGTCCAGAGCATAGCACGCAAAACCTCTTCACCTCGTAGAGCATTTGCACAAGCGCGTGCGAATCCGCCAGCTGTGGATGAAGACGAGGACAACGCTCGAACGAAATCATACGGTTCACATAAATGCATGTTCTGCACGCGAGACTGTGCAGCCTAGTGGTTAGGTCGCTCGCTTTGGGACCGTGGGTTCGAAACGTGCCTCGGCAAGAAAGTTTCTTTTATTTACTTTTTCATTGCTGATGATGATAGTTCTTTGACACGGCACACACATTACGGCCGACTTAAACAGCTCTGCTGTTAATAAAGAAAAGAATGATGATGGCCGCCTTAAATTCATGAAGCAGGACCTACTTGCAGTTAATTGCAACAATTACTTATAAAGCCAACTGCTCAAATGGTCATTAAGAAAAGAAAGTTCAATTGGCATCTCCATATAAATGTCTTGCCAAAGAGAAAAACCCCAACAATATAAACACCAACCCGCGTATCAGAACAAAAATTACCTGTAGTAGACAAAACAGCACATTGATACTAGGTCCAGTGCGTCTCAGGTTCAACTTGGTTTTTTATGGCTGTGGTCACTCGTATTGTACTTCTGTGTGGTGGCCAAAATACGTTGTTGTCCTGGACCCATGTTGATGGGACTGCAGCAATGTCATTAGTTTCCTTGAACAGGACAACTGAATACATCTGGAAATATTAAGCAACACTTAATTGCAAGAAGTAACAGCGCAGAACAACAGGACGAAGGGAGAGCGCAGACATGGGCGCTGACTAACAACCATATGTGTTTATTGCTTCAGTTGTCGTGCATAGGTACATCACCACTATCACAGGGAATAGCTACCTAAAATTAAAACACATTAAATAATAGCTAGGTTGTATGATAACTCTGCTTGCAACAGGCCTTCTGTGTTTGTGCACTTGAGCATGCATGCATCTGTATAAATGCGACCGAGTGGCATATTTTCAACGGTACCAAGAGCATAGACTAACTGCATATTGATATTGGATGAACCTATACAATGATTCTACAATGGACGTTTGTTACAGCAAGGTCAATTGGTATTAAGTGCCAGTGCGTTAGCTTACCTTCATGACATAGTCCTTGAGTCGTGCCCAGAGAGCAAGACATGACACTAATGCATAAACGTGCCATCTCAATTCCTACCTGGTACGCCAATGCAATTGATGGAATATTTTGCCTTGATGCCGGGTAACTGCAACAACAAAGGAGTAAATGTAAGCAAAAGGTAGTTTTGAATCTTGCATCTCTGGCTATGCTTAGCTGCATGCTTTCACTAAAAATCTACTAACTTCAAGGCTATAGCCAGCCGTTCACCAGGTTCCATGGGGTGCCTGGAGACGTGACATCGTGTCAAGTCTGCTGACACAAAAGCCAACAATGTGTCGAATAGCGCTGGTGTCATTCGAAAGAACTTGAAAAAAAAAACCATAGTCCCCTTGGCGCATACGACGCATCTGTTGACAAAAGCAGATTTGAGAGAAAGTTATGCTGAACTAAACTGTTTCCGACAAAATTGAAATGGATACAAGTGCGTATATTTTAGCCTATTCACTTGATCATTCATTACATTCTTTTATCCAATTGTCAAAATTATAATAAAATATATAAATTAGGATGCCTGCAAATGCCACATTTCAAATGTGATAAATAATCTTGGTTTCCATTTTTCTTAAGTTTTTTTATCAATATTGCATCACGACTAAATATATTTGACTACTACGAGTATTGGAGTTTGTCTAGGAAAGTAGGCGTGCATGCGGAGCAGCCGTTCATTGACTATTTCATGCGTCTGCTGCTACGCCAGCATAACCTGAAGTATTCGATGCATTAATAAAACTGGTGCTCCAAATGAACAATTATTAGAGCAGAAAGCTGAGTTATTACATGGAAGTGTGTGTACATGTGCAACTATTATTGCTGAGTTAGTATTTACAATATTGAGCTATGGGCTGATATGCGCATTTCTAAATCTCAGGGGAAACTCTCTACACTTGTCACAAAGGCATATTCTGCAGTTTTGTAGTAGCACCAATTGTTCAGGGTGAAATATTTAGCACTATGACATCTTGCATGAATCTCCATGTGTGAAATTTATATTTTAACAGAATTGGTGTTCCCACAAAGTGTGATGGTTTTGCGCTTGTAAACAGCATGTCATGCATTGCATGAAGTGATGTCTTCTGTCAAAGGGAAGACTGATATGTGTGGCTCTCAAATGCAAGTGCCTGCTCAAGTTCTGTCAGTGAACTTCACAGGTATGCAGCAATGCCACTAACCACAAGTACTATGCTGCAAAGATGGGCGAATCTGCACATTCAAGAGGAGTAATTTACTATGTAATCCATGTTTCGTTTAAGAGAAACCTTTAGTAAAGGCTCAGCTGCGATGCTGCCTATTCAAATACATGTAAAAAAAAAGGCAAAAGCTTGCACTAGGCCTTGTAAAGCTCAAGACACAGCGAAGCTGGCTGAAATACTGACACCGCGTTGCCCTTGCATTGATGGCGTTGCTCACATTGATCAAGCCAAGCCTTGATCTTGCTCTTCGTGACCAAACCGGACTTGTAAACGGGCTTTCCGATGTCACCGCTTGAGATGCACCTCGTTCGCCGCATCGTCCGGCACGCTGCGCGGTAACGATCGCACCGTCTTCTGAACGTCGATCGGAACGTTGACTATCTGGCCCTTTATGCCGTACTGCCCTCCACTGTGCGTAAGCCGTCTGATGTTCATGAAGGGGAGGGGCGGCGACACCATGCGTTCTTCAACCTCGTTCAGTCGGGGCAGCAACGCAAGTTTCTGTGGGTACACGAAGCCGTTCGTCGTGCTAAACTGGGGAAGCTTGCCCAGGAGTAGTGAGTCGCGACATGTCTTGCAAAGCTTGGCTTCGTTGGGGTTGGCTTCGCCGGGAAACGCTTTCCGTAGGATCCGCACGACAGTGTCCAGCTTTTCGCAGTCGTGCACAGAGCTCAGCGTAGACAAGTTCGAGTCAAACCACAGCCAATCACACACTCAACAACTGTGACCAAACTCGCTGTTCAGAAACTCATGGGCAAACCGTCCGTCGGCACCTCCTGTGGCGTTCCGAACTTGTCGCTGGAAATTCTTCGTCACCCGCAGGCTCGGGTCATTTTGGTGTCGCTTCTACATGCACTAACAAAGTCACTTGTTTTCACGGGCTCGCAGCTCTGGATCTTCCACAATTCGCTGTCGCTTGGCTGCCGCTTCACCAGCACGATACTCGGGGTTCCCCCGAAGCCGTCGCATCCATTTGCGAGTAGCGGCGCGGCAGTTTTCGCGCCGCGCTTCCTTTTCTTCGGGAGTGACCTCTTCTTCTGTCGCCCCATCTTTGTCGTCGGAGGCGGTTATATGGGGTACAAAAGCAGGGCTGCTTTTATACCCCTGTGGTGACGTCGCGGCTTAGCTCCGCATCTGCGCATGCGCGGCCAGGGGAAAGCTACGGCAAAGCAGTGCCATCGCGGCTAGTGCAGCTGTGGCTATTGTGGCGGAGGTGCAGCTGGGGCGAGGCGTTGCTAGGCGACGCATGGTGACGTCATCGCCAGGCGGAGGTGTTGCGGCGCACTCGTAACGGAGGAACCTCGAGCTTTAACAGTTTCGCTGTTAAAAGACCTTTCAGCACACATGCTAAACATTATGCCTTATGGCAAGTATAATCATGTAAGTCAAGTGTGTTGCAAAATACTTTGGACACAAGTCACACCTGAGAGTTTGTTTCTTGTTGGGCACTTTTGCCTCCTTCAGTACTAAATTTTTCAAAGCTGCTTCTTTATGAAGATTTTTTATGTGCTTCAAACGTATCCAAAATTTTTTCATCTATTATGTATTCAAAAAGGTGTTGAGTCCACACACTACAGCCAGATGCCTTTGGAAGCTCTCTGTCAAGTGCCTCGGCATGGTCAACTGAGTACTGCTTTTGAGCACCGAGCTTTTGAGCACAGTCACTTGGTCAGGAGCTTCACCCCATTAGGAATTTCGTTACTGGCTGGGTTTTGCTTGGTTGCATGGAGCAGCAACTTCAATAGTGGCCTGCCCCTTTTTCGTAATTATTAATGCGATCTTTTGCTAGTGTTCATACTAGTTTCCGTTCAGGTGAGGCACATTATGCCTTCCCATATTTCATAAATTTTATGTTGCAAAGCTCTGACCCACAATGGCAGCTGCATGGCTGTGGCATGCACTGCTGAGCTGTGGACGCAGGGGACTGGAACGTGGACAGAGTGTATTCTTCACGTTCTTAAACTCGTGGTCGTCACAAAACATGACGCCTGTTGCCAGCTACGCAGCATGTATACAGCCTTAGGTGGTTTGCGTGCATATGCCTCCCCTAAGCAGTCTTGACATACGAGTGCTGTCTGTACTTTTCCTTCATCGTGCACCGTCCTAGCTACTTTGGGTTACACCTTACCAAGGCTGTTACTATGTAACACAAGTGCCTGGCCTCTTCGCTGTAATTCCTTTTTCATTGTGTGCGGATTGTACCGAGTGGTGTATGCCCTCTGCTGGTTTGCAGCCATCTCTAGCTGCCTTTTAGTTGCCTCAAATACTCTGACGCATTTGCCACCTGTTCTCCTGACCGTGTTCTTTTCAATATGGCAAGGGGACCGACTCGTTCTTTCCCATGCATTGTGCCGAATGGGGACACACCTGTAGTATTAAGGAGACAGCCTTTAATGGCTCATACTCGCGGCATCCGACCATCTGTCCATCCATTCCCTGGAACGGTGCGAGCTGTGGCCTCTCCTCCTTACACTCTCTCAGCTATCACGTGATGGCACAGTGGCGCGTGCGGCAACGCTCCTTCGTGAGACGTCTCGTTGCAGCAGTCGAGTTAGTCGGATGGCTCCCAAGCGGCCCGGTGATGATTCCACAGCAAGCGGTTCGGAGAAGTGCCCCAGGAATGTGAATTCCCCCGATATCAAACACCAGAAGAAGAATGAGCGAGTGCGCATGCGGCAGTAGTCAGTCGAATGGGCACAGGCTTTTGCCGAACACACTTTGGAATTTACAAAGTGTCCTTCAATTTTCTTGTAGAACCTCTCTATAGACCTTTTCACAAACCGACGTTTGAGCAGCGCCATTGGCCGACACGAGCGACGTCTAGCGTCGCCGCCATTTTGGACTGTGCGCCTTGCGAGAGCAGGACGGCCGCACTTCGGTTGTGTGATCTTCGCCGCGCATTATTTCAATTGTTTTCTTTCGCTTCGCTTGTCTTGTGCCGCTTGACTTGTTACATGTTTCACGTGCTCGCGTGAGCGCTCAGTGTAGTGTGCCATGGCAACAGCAAGCCCAGCCAGTGGATGTGGTGTTTCTTCGTCGGTAGCGGCGGCAGTCGCGTCTGCTTCGTCGAGACCTGGCGTGCTAATCAGCAGTATATTTCATTGTTATTGCTGGGCACATGTGACCGTATCGTCGATTGAATCTGATCACCATTACGTTTCGCGATTGAGGGTTGCCTCATTTAGCGAAAGCAGGCGCGTACGTAGCTGTCGGGCAATGTTTATAGAGCCAGGCGCCGGCGGCCCGACGACGCGTGTCAGTGGTTGGTAGATATGCGGTGGTTACTCCATACGCTTCCGACGCAACTGAACAGCTCAATCATGCAAAATTTATTGGATCTGATGCGGTGCAGGGTGCTTATAACCAAATGTCAAAGCTTAAGCGTGGCGATCGAGCAGCGCGGTACCTGCAGCAAACCGACGCGCGGCAGTGATCACAGATGCCAGCGCGACTGATACAGCCCAGGTGCTAGATTTTTATTTTTAGTACTTATTTATTTATACATACTGTCAATCCAAGTAGGGATTATAACAGGACTTGTTATAAAGATATATTTGTTTACCTATTTTTTACGTTTGTTTACCTGGAATGGCTTTTCTTTCGAATGTCTGAATTTGGAACAAGCTTCGCTCACGGTGAACCTTAACGTAGATCGTGCGCGAAGTTTGTATTGAAGATATCGCGTACGGCAAGAATTGTTCATGTGCGCTATCTCTGGAACGAAATAAGCCAATAATATTGCAGCGTTAGGGCCATCTGTGCTCTTTCTCTTGTTTCCCTTACACCGTCTCACTGTGCCATGTTCATAATAAAGTAATGTCGAGTCTTAACAATTGTCGAATAAATACATATGCATATGACTGTAAACCACTACTGACCGTGAGTGAAAAGCGCTTAGTGGTCAGCGAAGCAGTCTCTGCACGCACGTAAGTATTTCACTTGATCGACTGTGCGAATTTATTTTTTTTTGTTACTGTTATTCTTGCAAGCATGATGCTATTGTCCGCGTACCCATGCGAATACCATTTTTTTACGTTCTTACTTGCGCGGGCTCATTTAGCGCGTTTCTACGCCACGCACAGTTAGCGCATTACGGTTCCCGAACTCTAACACTGGCGTTAGGCCGCACTGATGAGGTTGACACGTTCGTTTTTGCATTCTCTTTGCCCAAGCACATAGACAACGCTCAAAGATGGGTGAGCTCGATGCAGCACTACACTGTTGAAGTTAATTACCTTTATGGGCAGGGCCACGCAGGGTGCGTGTGAACGCAGAGACAATGTTTTGATGGACAGAGGGTCTGCATACATCTTCCATAGGACACGATTTTTCCAGATCGTTGCGAAGTGTATTTACCGACTAGTTCTCTTGCAGAGTGCTCCTGTTTGTCTTATACCGGTGTCACACGGCCACTTTTGATAGCGATCGAGACCGATCAGTATCGGAATGTTCGACCGCGATTGGCTCCCTTCCGCAGATTGAGCAAAGAAGCCAATCGCTACCAAGAAATTCGACCCATATCGGGCTCGATCACGATCAAAAGTGCGCCGTGTGACCCCCGTATTAGGCACTGGAATGAAGTCGTGTTTGAAAGAATAACAAATGTAGCCTCTGCCACTACATACGAGAAAATATCGCATCAAAGAGCTGACAATTCTCGCAAGCTGTTGGGAAATGTGCCGAAAAGAGTTTACCAAAATGCGTTATTTTACAGATGTGTGCATTGGTTCACATTAGACTGAAATGCCAAGTCCTGAGGTGATGCAGGAAACCGGCGAAGCGTGAACATACAACATCGCGGCAGTGGTCTCGCGGAGTGCTGTGTTGTGGACACACTTAGTCCCCAAAATCGTTATTTTCCGCTGGTTATTTGTGCACCCATAAACTGCACAGGGCTGGCCTGTAGCCTTTTGATGAGTATATATGCCATTACTTACGAGCGTAAGTCATTCGTGACAAAAATAAACGGGAACATCGAAGGAAAGCTACCACTCCGCAATGCAAGCGCAAGGCAAGCTCACAGTCCAGACCGAACAGGCAACACTGACACATACTCTCCACGCCAGACCGTCGGGAGCGCCCTCGTGAAAACGTCTATAGGCACGCAACAGAAACAGCACAAACTTATCACGTTGCCTCCCATGTTCACTGATAACTGGTCTTTTTGAACGCAGTGTTCCCACGCCCTGTTGCTTTTTGGGTGGTCGGGTGTGGGTGGGGAACAGCCGAGGCTAGTGAGGAAATTATTAGAGAGCGCAGTGTAAAATTCGTCCCACAGTCAGTCTGCAAACTAGCTCCAGTATCTGGGTTCAACTGAAAACTTACAGCGCATCACAGGTGGCTTTGGCTGCTAATGACCTGAGGCACGCTACCTCCAGCCACAGTGTGCAAAGGTTTATTTTGCAGAAATCGTAGCAACAGCCGAGACTGGTCGTGGACCGAACACCATTACATCAAAGTAGGTCTTGTGAAAAGGATACCGCAGCCATACTAGAGGCATGACGGGCACTCAGTCCAGGTGCTTTTTGTTAGCCCCGATTCAACACATGTGACAAATGTTGTAATAATGCTGGACATCCTTTTCAACTCCTGGCTAGAAGAAGCTGCATCTATCTGCGCCCTCCAGAAAATAGGGTCAATCTTTTGTTCCCCACGCAACATTTTGATATCACCTCTCGCTGTGCTTGAATTACCGCAATATTCTGCCCATTCTCAATCTGCATCTGAGCACGGTGTATCGGTATCTTCCACATCTGCAACTGGCTATTCCAGAATCACACTTTTCCATTTCTAGAAATGTCACTAGTTTTTCATTTTCGCTTGCCGGGCATTTCATTTTGAGTGGCTCGGGAAACTCATCCCAATCTTGCTGAAGCGTGCTCCAGTCCTCTTGGGAGCTGGCAGTTTGCACTCACACTTAGTCTATCAGTGAGTGCGCACAATACTGATGTCACCTTGCAAATATGGCGGGAGCTCTACTAGCTTTCCCTGGTTTTCCGATTTCTACACAGAGGTTTACACTGCCTTGCAATCACATTGATTCCTCATTCATGGCGCTTTCGCAAAGTGCTGTTCCACTCCCGTGTTCACTATTGCTTCATAGCCCTATCCCTACAAATAAGTTACGTACCACAAGCGGTCGTCTGCAGCCATATTACCGATTAAGACATGAGTGGTGAGTCTGTCTGTTCAGGCGGGGCGGACATTTGTGTCAGCTTTTCTCAAACGTGTGGACAGTTCAGCCTAATGTGTCTGGATTACCCCTACTCAAAGCAGTTGGTTTGCCTTTGCTAGTTTCCTGGACGGTAGGGAGGCTTCTGTTTCTTATTCTGCCCCAAGTGCAATACTAGCCCACAGTGGATACAGTTATCCATTGTCTTTTTAGAGCCCGTACCTCTGTTGCTACGCTGTTGTTCCTTAAGTACATCTCCGCTGCCGTGAGCATCTTTAAATGTTTTTAAGCCTGGTGATTTCAGTGGCTTTGTACCACCCTGCCTCCTTTGCAGCCTGAGGTCATTACTCTGACCGTCGTCACCCTGCGTCTCACTCTGCAGTGTGATTATGCTCCATCTCATAAGCTGTTGTCAGCACTGCCGAAGGTACGAGGCGTACACAGGCACATCAAATATAAAGATATTTGATGTGCTTAGAAGTGATAAATACACTGAGTGCTATCAAGCATACATAAATAGCATACTTCACTATAATACCTTGCTCTGCTCAGCCTGTAGATACTCTGTGAGCAGTCGGCATGCTCTTCCCAGGGAAAGTACGCATGAAATCTTGACAAAGCTGGAACGCATTGTCCCCCACAGGCACAGCACAAGCAGTCTTGGCAGCTGGGGAATGTTCAAATAATTGCTGGCCATGTGCCGTTCAAATCATGGAGCCTTAAAGACGCCACCATCACTGTGACGACTGGACGCACCTACATCCACCATCAAGAATTTGTAGTTGACATCCACAACAGCCATTAAAACTATTGAGAATGTTTTTTGAAAAAAAAAAGCTCTACAAGCAGGTTTTCAATAGAGGTAAACTATAGTTTTAGCATGATTTAGTGTAGGTATCTTACAGGGACAGAAAATGCATCTGGCCGTGACAAACGCCTGCTTGGCCAGCATCGACTTTACGCCAAGCAGCACCTCCTTGGTGCTTGAGCTCGTGTTTCAGAAGCAGACATGCATGAAAACACTGATAAGCCATTGATGTACGCCGTGCACACTTAGCCAATACATACCTTGTAGTTGCAGTAATTACTTCCTGTATTGGGTGGTGCCTAATTTCAGTGTGCTTTCCGTCCACTGCTCCGAGGCAATTAGGAAAAGTCCACCTCTTCAAAATTTTGGGCGACCTTCAGCCACTCATTGTGCTCTGGCACCTTAAAATGGTACAAAAACAAAATGTGTAGGCTACAGTACAGTCATTTCAGCAATCTTGTAATACATTCTGTTGTGGACGTGCTGTAGAAGCAGCCATTCAGTAGTACATGTAGCAGGAAATAGCAAAATCTGACTTGTTAGTAGGCAGTCTAAGCACACTCTCTTAACAATTGGCACAGAAATTATGCACCTAAACACATCACAACACAACTAAGAATAAACTACAAACAACGTAGTTATTGTGTTGTTGCTCTGGTTTCGGCAGTAGACATTGAAGGAACATTTATTGCACTCTTAGGAAAATGCTGTGTGTTTAGGGTTTCCCAAAGCACTCTGCATGTCAGATGAATGATTCTCTGGCAGGTCTTGGGTGAAATCCTAAAGGCCATGGCCACATCTTTTATGGCACTGCCTGATGAAAGATACCTCCGCACAAGATTGAAACACTTTATGAAGTGTGCTCTACAATTTCCCGCATTTGAAGATTTACCACAAAGTTATAGCAAGCCTGTTTTCAGACTGTAGGGACTCACGACAGATGCATCTTTGTTAGTTGTTCACGAACAAGGGAGTGTAACTCATCAGATTTGGGTGGCATCATTCTATAATATCTGAAGAACATCGCCGGGTTTTTTTTCATGCATCTGAAACACGCTGCAGAGCATGAGTATACGAGAACTGCAGTTTTAATTTCTAGATAAATGAACTGCTAATGCAGCTTTCTAATTGACTCTTGTAGTTCAATATATGTTAAGCAATGACATGCTTGCAACAGTAACATGAGGCGGCATAAAAGCTCTGATAAGTGTCGTATGTAACTGGCAGTTTCAGTACACCGTGAAACGATCCTCGCTACATTTAAATAATTGGCTACTTAAGTATAATTCCCTTTGTTTAATGTGACGGTGAGCAGAGCCAACGCCATTCACACAAATAACGCAACATATTTTTGTACAAGATATCACCTGCTTTCATCACCCCCTAAATTATCCACCTTATCAAATCTGCATGTCATTTATACCTCTGCCACATGAGCACTTTGTATCGCGATCAAGTACCCCTGTACTTAGATTTAGGTGCACGTTAAGGAACCTTAGGTGGTCCAAATTATTCCAGAGTCCCCCACTATGGTGTGCCTCATAAACAGATCGTGGTTTTGGCACGTAACACCCCATAATTTTTTTCTTCTTCCTGTGGTTTTACGTGCCAAAACCAGTTCTGATTATGAGGCATGTCATAGTAGAGGGCCCCGGATTAATTTTAAATATGTAATATGTAAATACTGCACTTGGATGTGAGCGTCTACATAAAACCTCGGAAGTGAACACAAGTGTCAACAGAGAAAAAGATAGAACATTTTGTTTTTCCTGTATTTTATTAAACTTGCATGCGTCTTTCCATCACCTGCAGCATTTCGAATTGGCATTACAGCTGCCTTGCTTTGGGTATCGCCCGCATAGTCGCAGCGACAAGCTTTCCGAAGTATTCACAGGCATCGTCAGTCATCGCAGGTTGTGTTGGCTGCATGTTTGTGGCTATTTTCTCATGCACCTTTTGCCGCTGCGACCACATGTCCTCACGCGGGTTACAATTTCGCCATTTTTTTCTGGACAGTGCTTCACTTAAAGATCTACTTGGTGCTGCGGAGAGATCGGTGTGCGGTTCATTCTCTCTCTCCGTGGTGCAGCCTTCATTATCTGGGGCAGCGTCATAAATTGTGGCAGCCTCGTCCACTGCGGTCGTCTCTGGTGTCTCAGAGGCGTCATGTGATACAGGAGGCTGCAACGAAGAGGTTCTGACTCAAATTGTAAAAGAATGAAATTTCTTGCCTGCAGCAAAAACAAAGCAACAACATTTTACTGCAATTACATTAACGCTTGGCAGGACCAAATTCGCTCTGATAACGCGTTATATTGGATGCATCTGAATATGGCTACAAAATGTGCAGTACATTATTGAACTCAATTGAATTGCCCTTCTGGGTACAAGGTGCATCTTGAAATAAAATTTAATATTTCAAGAGATTAGTAACAGTAACTGGTTGCCTTTTCAAACATACTATTTCTGGCTCAGCCACCTCCTGCTGAGCTTGGCCCATTACTGAGCGGTGTACTTTAACTTTCACAGCATCCAGAAATTTCAATGCCTTGAAGAATTTCCATTTGCCTACGTAGACATCGCTTGCAGGTTGACCGCTCTTAGTTTGCTCTATTTTTTTTCGCTCCAACCGGTATGTTCTCTTGTTATCGAAGAACCTCTTCAACGCCTCTGCGAGAAATTCGGGTAATCAGTAACACTCACGTGGCAGCATGCATAAGTCACGAAGAGCAGTATACGAAAAGCCTTGCACGAGCAAAGATACCGTTCCAGGAGAGCAGGCCTGGTCTCTACCACGACACCTACTGCTCCCCTTAGGGAAATCAATGAAGTTATTTTAAAGGTAGAGCGCCACAAGGCCCGAGAAAGGTACAATCCAGCATGACTAAATCAACACGAGCGCCACAAGCGTGATAAAGTCTGTCCGACGTACTGATCTCGTGCAAGGAGAATTATGTAATGCCAATGAGGAATCAACCCTGAATGCTCTGTTGTTACTGTTCTGATTGAATCATTTCTTGCAGCGTGGGCATCTATATTGTAGCGATGCTTTTACCCATGTTGCCGTAACGTAATTTTTACGCTTCGTAAGTAGTCAAACCGACCCGTCCACCCACGGGTCGCTCAGATGCATGGATAGAACTGCCTATAATAGAGCAAAAACACCACTGCAAAATAAGGCCCCTGCATTGTTCACAATGTCAGTCACGGAAGAGGCAACATACTGTCTCAAGTTCCTGTAATATTGTATCGCTTTTTCAGGCACTGGAATACGTTAAAGCACTTACCGACGCTGTACGGCCCGTAGGTTGGCCAATTCTCCTTCATCTGATCGACGATCTGTTCCCAGATTGATTGTTTTTTTTTACGGTGTCCGCAAGATCTGCACGGCTGAGGTCCCACAAAGTGGGAAACTCTTCCATGATGTGGATGAAATAAAAGGCGGCATCATCGCACAATTTCATTGCTCAATAGAAGTGAAAGGAGTACTGACACAAAAATTTGAAGTCGAGATAACTGGTGAGATCGATTTAAGTGGTCACACAAACATCGTCTACAAAATATCAGCAGTGAATATAGCCTAGAACATATTTAAAATCAATTTTAAAGTATGTGCGTGCAGCCAACCACAAAACGGAGCACCTCGCGACATTGATATCAAGGAAGGAATGTAAACAATCAAGAAAACACTACATCATGTGGCTACATCACAAATTTTCGTTGGCTGCCATGCTGCTTACATGTGCTCTTCTCCTTTGTTGTTGCTTGTTCTAGCTGCTGTACTTGTAGTGGGACGCTCTCCGTGTCGCTGCAACTGCAGTTTTTGTCGTGTCCGTCGGGATATTTCCCGCACAATCGGCATGACTGCGCTGCACTGACCACGCACGAATTGCGAGTACAGCACAATGCCGCATACATAGTGTGTCGTTGACTTCTGCGGAACATATTCAAGGTTGGGTATAGCTATGCATCGTTTTCCCCACGATAGCCTTCACTGGCAGAAGTGGACCGAGCTTGTGTGCGCCTCTGGACGCTTAGAGTGGACCCCGCTGAAAAACAGCCGTATCTGCGCCCTTCATTTCGAGCGTGCATGCTCTAAAGAAAACTCGCTGGACATAGCGCAGTCCGATTTTCAACCAAGGCTACATGCCCTCAAGCCTGGTGCTGTGCCAACTATTTACGCCGCCATGTGTCCTGCCAACACTTTTTAAGTACGCATTGGTCCTGCTCCATTGCCCAAGCGTCCTCGACGACAGGTTCGTACTACTTGCAGCGGTGCGTACGCATAATGATAGCGTCTTATGTGATGATGCCTGATATTGTGCTGTCATGCTCGGACACGGAGCTTGAGCCTGCTGCCGCCCATCCCGTGTCGATCGACCTGAACGCTGACTGCGAGATAAACGAGGCTGCAAATGCATCAGGTGGGTGTTTAGTGCACCATGTGCGATGAATAGTCATAAGCGTAGATTACCGTTTTGGCTGTTGCTCAACGTTGCTTCTTGGTGCTGTGCGTGATGTACTGACCAATGACCATGCGAACGGCAAATAATCAAATCACATTTAGAAAAATTGAGATATGTTTGACCTTTCCCGAGAGAAAGGCTAGGCCGCGCCCCTCGATCGAGTAAACGAGCATCGTGATAGAAATAGGTGATATTACACTAGGGTTAGGACACACAAATAACAGAAAGATATGAAAGTTCTTGCCATTTCAGTGGACATTTTAATTTTCCTGCTTTTCATACGGCTCCTGCCGAACTGCCAAATTATCCAAATTTGGCAGTTTAAAAGCAAGAAAATGTCCTGGAGACTACCGAAGGCAAGATATATAACAATCATGAAGTACATGCAGCAAACAGCAGGTACTATGTATTTTTAAAATCAAGGTATAATGGCAAAATAACAATAAATAAAAACTTGATTTAAGGCACACGGGGTACTAGTACTTATTTCCACAGGTCAAGTAAAGCTGGATGCACTATCCCAGTGCTTCGTTGAAGTTTATTCCAAGGCCATTCAGGCGGGTCTGAAAGCTACAACAAAATATGCAAAGGTGCAAGCAAGCCGAACTGTCAAGGAAGTGGGTGAGTGCCTGTCTCACCATTATAATATGTACTTGCATTAGAGGTCTTGAAACTTGAAGCTATTGTAGAACCCTTTATGTGCTGATCTCAATGGGGTACCCTTAGCTAATTCATGCCTCATTGCACTTCCAGCATGCCAGACTGATTTGGAATTGCCAGACATCCTGTTGATGGAGGAAATGCGTCAGCGGTGTTCTACACCTTTATGTTCAGAGCCATCCATGACCTATGAAGACAACACTCATGACAAGACATATGAGCCTACATTGAACAGCTCAGTGGCATAAGTGACATGACATTTTGTTTTCTTGTTTGAGCCTGCAGTAGAAAGCGCATTAATGTCAGTGGCCTTGGAGTATATCTTTCAACATAACCTCATGTTTTCTCTATGCCACAACAATCCAAAGAGTTCAGTAGTTGCACTGTCTGAGCTTCAATCAAGGGGCATTAAATGTGCACGAGCGAGCGAAGGTTCAGGGGAATGGTTTCTGCCCGCCGCTGTACTTGCTTGACCATGTACTAGTTGTGGCAGTCAAATAATACCAGGGATGGTGACCATACCCTGTTTGCAACTTCCAGCATCATAGGCATGTACCCGCTGTGTGGCTACACACAGCGGGTACAGCGGGTAAGCACAAAGCAAATTGCAAAAATGCCTGTGAACTGTGCATTGGGTGTAGGTCAAAGAACCCCAGGTAACTGAAATTAATTAGGAGTACCCCATTATGGTTGTGCCTCATAATCAGATTGTGGTTCTGGCATTTGTAAAACCAAACAGTTTACTTTCCATTAACCATGGACATGCTCCTCTCGATAGTAATGTATTAAGAAGGTACCTCCTCACTATGTGTTCCACCTCCGCACTTCCTCACTATGTGTTCAGGAAATGTGCAGAGCAAATAGGCTTGTATTGCCCTAAAGGTTACCTTGTATATTGCCATGTTATTTTTGGCGAGCAGTTTATCGCTGCACTTGCAACATCGAATCTCTCATTTCCTCGTGCCTTTCTTTGTCGTCTGTGTGTATGTGTGTGCGTCATGTTCATGCAGTGAAACTTCATGCACTTCATAATTTGTGTCACTATAGCTTCACCAATTCCTCTTGGTGGGCTGTCGTAATTGCAGTGCATGGCGGTTGCATCAAAATAAAAGCTGCTTCTAGCTGCAATATAAGTATATCCACAATTGTGCCAGTTCATGAAAGAACAATGTTTACATATGTTCCAATGAATATTGCCACGACCTTGACACGACTGAAAGCCACTCGGTGCAATTCCATGCTAGGCATGTCGGGTTGATTCTCGAAGAATATAACGACGAAGGTGCCAGAGTAGTTCTATAAAAGATCTATAGCGTCGACGGAAGTCTTTTGTTGTTTTGTCTGTGACAAACTCGTGGAGGTGCTGGGTACGCGTCTATGTACTCTGACCCTCAGGATCTGGAAGCGGACCACCTACGCAACAGCCGACGGCTTCAAAGACTACCTCCGGAATACGGCCTTCAAGATCTGCCGAGGATGTCGACCACAACCGCAACCCAGACACAGGAGACATACGGTACGGGATAGCCTCCTGCGTCGCTGGTTCTCCACACGCCCCAATGGCCGCGGCCTTTCCATGGTGAGCCTTTGAGTACGTGGAAGATTGGCTCGATGACTTCGATCGTGTGGCCGAGGTCAATGATTGGGATGAACGGAAGAAGCTAAGGCGCGTGTACTTCGCCCTAGAGGACTCTGCCCGAACATGGTTCGCTAACCACGAGCCATCCATCACCACCTGGCAAGAATTTCAACAGCAGATACGCGATACGTACAGCAGTCCCACAAGAAAAGAGCGAGCAGAGCAAGCAGAGCAAGCCCAGAGCAAGAGTAGGGTTCAAAAGCCTAATGAAAGCGTAGCCATGTTCGTAGAGGACATTTCGTGGCTTTTCAAGCGTGCTGACCCCGGCATGACAGAAGCAAAGAAGGTCCGCCTGCTAATGCGAGCAGTGAAAGAGCAGCTGTTTGCAGGACTAATGCGAAGGCCTCCAGCTACAGTAGCCGAGTTTGTCAGTGAGGCGACAACAATGGAGCGAGCCCTTCAGCAACGCTCCTCGCTCTACGATCGCCAAATCACCCTGGTATCAGCATCTCCATCTCTCTTGTTGCCCTGTGACACCGATGCGCTTCGAGAGCTTGTGCGTAGTGTCGTGCGGGAGGAGCTCGATCGACTACAGGGAGTGCGTTTTCAGCCGACCGCAACGTCCCTCACAGATATCGTCCGCAAAGAAGTCCGCCAGGCGGCACAGCAATTCGTGCAAACTCGACCTGAAGCCGCCCCTGTACTGACTTATGCGCAAGCAGTGAGGCTACCTGCGCAGCCCGTGAACCACCATAACCTGCCTTCTTCTGAAGAACCGCTGCGTCATTTCCAGGGTCAAACTTCGCATACAACTATGTACGAGTCCACAAGCCCCCGAATCAATATGCGAAAGTCAGACATGTGGCGCACACCTGACTATCGGCCACTCTGCTTCCACTGTGGCGAAGCGGGCCACTTGTACCGTGCCTGCTACTACCGACGAATAGGACTCCAGGGATATCACCCCGGCGCTCGTCGCCCACGTGAGGGAGAGCGCCCGAGAGAAATCCAGCAATATCTGGCCAGTCGAGATTCGTCGCCGTACGCGCAGTTCCCACCGTTTGAACAGTCCCTGCCAACGAGCCGATCTCCGTCTCCACAGAGGCGCCAGTCACGATCACCACCTCCTCGACGATCGGCGTCACCTAGTCGCTACACTACGTTCTCTGCTTCTGTGGGCAACCGGCCCACGAGCCCAAGTCGGGGAAACTAAGAACAGCGACCTCGGGGGTGGGGCCACTGTACAACGCACTTCGAAAGATCCTCCGCTGCGACACCCCGACGACGATAACGATGACGACAACGACTGTGTACCTTCAGCACCTTCATTCGAAAACCGTAAACCTGTTTCAGCCGACATACTCGTTTCTGTAGATAACCACCCGGTAACCGCTCTTGTTGATACTGGTGCCGATTATTCTGTTCTGAGCGGACAACTGGCTACTGCACTTCGCAAGGTGACGACACCGTGGCCCGGATCTAAGCTCCGTACAGCCGGCGGTCATGTTCTCACACCGACCGGCAAATGCACTGCGAGGGTACGCATTCGTGAGGCCACGTTTGTTGCTTCATTTATTATACTGGCAGAGTGCTGTAGGCAGGTCATTGTCGGTATGGACTTTCTTCTAGAGTACGGGGCAATCATAAACCTTCGCGAGTTGCTTGTCACTTTTTCCAGTGAACGTGCAACTCATTCGGACGACTATCACCCACAGTCCACAGTGTTACGCATTTCTGGTGACTGCGCTACTTTGCCACCACGGAGTACTACGTTGATCACTGTGGAAACAGACGACGATCCTCCCCATCTCGGAATCGCTGAAGGCAATCGGTCAGTCTTGTTGGCTCGACGGGTTTGCGTAGGTCGCGGCATCTTGCAGCTGTCGTCATGAACTGCTCAGATTTTAGTGACTAATTTCAGTCGTGAATACCAGCACTTCGCCCCACGAACTGCCATCGCCTATTTGGAGCCAGTCAGTGACAATCCTGCTTGTTTAACTGTAGGACAGAATGGTGCAGATGCTACCTGTGACGTACCGGCCAACAGCAAGATTGATGTGAATTCAAAATTATCTGGTGGACAACAAGCTAGCATTCGGAGCCTTTTACAATCTTTTGCGGACTGTTTCGCTTCAACATCGAAGGTCAACCAAACGCCTATTGCGAAACACCGAATTATTACAAATCCCGATGAAAGACCCGTGCGCCAACGTGCCTACTGTGTTTCTCGTAAAGAGCAAGACGCCATCCGCAATCAAGTCCAACAAATGTTTACCGACGACATCATACAGCCCTCCACCAGTCCATGGGCGTCACCTGTAGTTCTGGTGAAAAAGAAAGACAGTACAATGGCGTTTTTGTGTTGACTATCGCAAGCTTAACAACGTTACGAAGAAAGACGTTTATCCCCTTCCCCGCATCGACGATTCTTTGGACCGCCTTCGACATGCCTGATACTTCTCATCGATGGGCCTACGCAGCGGCTACTGGCAAATAGAGGTTGATGACCGTGACCGTGAAAAAAACGTCTTTATTACGCCTGATGGACTCTACGAATTCAAGGTCCTTCCTTTCGGATTGTGCTCTGCGCCTGCTACCTTTCAGCGCATTATGGACACGGTACGATCAGGTATCGAGTGGCAGTCATGCCTTGTCTATTTAGATGATATCGTTGTGTTTTCTGACACTTTTGAGCAGCACCTACAGCGCTTACAAGCAGTTCTTGACGCAATTCGTGCTGCTGGCCTGTCCTCAAAGCCTGAAAAATGCCATTTCGGGTATGACGAACTCAAATTTTTAGGCCATGTTGTCAGCTACGCAGGCATTCGACCAGACCCCTGACAAAACCATTGCTGTTGCTTCGTTTCCTACACCTGCGAACAAACACGAACTCCGCCGTTTTCTAGGGCTTTGCGCATATTATAGATGCTTCGTGGCTAACTTTTCAAGGATAGCCAAACCTTTGTAGCGGCTAACAAAGGATAATGTTCCGTTTGTCTGGGAGCAGGACCAACAAGAGGCCTTCTGTGAACTCCAGAAACGTCTGCAAACACCTCCAGTTCTAGGACACTTTGACGAAGACAGTGACACCGAGTTGCACACGGATGCCAGCAACGTTGGCCTTGGTGCCGTCCTCGTACAGTGGCAAGATGGAGCCGAGCACGTCATTGCGTACGCAAGCCGCACTGTCTCCAGCTGAAAGGAACTATTCGACTACGGAGAAGGAATGCTTGGCTGTTGTGTGGGCAATTGCTAAGTTCTGCCCATATTAGTACGGCCGATCGTTTCGAGTTGTGACAGATCACCATTCATTGTGCTGGCTCGCCAATCTGAAGGATCCCTCTGGCCGTCTCGCACGCTGGAGTCTTCGCTTGCAAGAATACGACATGACGATCGTGTTCAAGTCCGGGCGTAAACACACCGACGCCGACTGCCTGTCGCGTGCTCCACTCAACCGTCGCCATTCGATGTTGATGAAGAGGACGCATTTCTTTACATTGTCACAGTGTCAGACATCAGCAAGCAACAGCGCAATGATTCAGAACTCCGGCCTCTCATCGACTACCTTGAGAACCGTCTACCAGAGCCGCCTCGTATGTTCGTCCGAACGTTATCTTCGTATTTTCTCCGCGATGGCGTCCTCTACAAATTGGGTTTTCACTCAACCGCAACCGCCTGCCTCCTTGTAGTGCCGTCCGCACTACGTGACGACATCCTGTGGGCCTCTCATGACGAGCCATCTTCGGGCCACTTGGGATTCGCACGGACGTTCTCACGCATACGCCAAAAGTACTTCTGGCCTAACTTTCGCCGTGATGTCAAGCAATATGTGAAGACATGCCGCGACTGCCAGAGACGCAAAACACCACCCGTGCGTCCCGCTGGACTTCTCCATCCCGTTGATCCTCCACGGATCCCTTTCCAGCAAGTCGGCATAATTTGCTTGGACCATTCCCCACGTCGAGTGCTGGTAACCGTTGGATTGCTGTAGCCACAGACTACCTTACACGTTACATTGAAACCCGAGCTCTCCCACGAGGCACTGCTAATGATATTGCGACCTTCTTTGTACATGGCATCGTACTCCGCCACGGTGCTCTGACAGTGGTTATAACCGACCGGGGCACAGCATTTACAGCGCAGCTCACAGAAGATATGCATCTCAGTGGTTCAGTTCACCGTAAAGCCACTGCTTACCATCCCCAGACGAATGGGCTCACAGAAAGGCTAAACAAAACGATCGCTGATATGATTTCCATGTATGTTGACATCGACCACAAAAACTGGGACGACGTTCTCCCATATGTTACGTTTGCGTATAATACTGCCGTTCAAGAAATTACCGGCTTCACCCCTTTTCACTTGGTGCATGGCCGGGAAGCTGTAACAACGTTGGACGCAATGCTTTTACCCACCCACTGTTCTAATGTTGTCACTGATGCTGCCGAATTCGCTCGATGCGCCGAAGAGGCGCGCCAGCTCGCACGAATGCGTATCCGCTACCAACAACACAATGACGCCGACCGATACAATCTTCGTCACCGAGACGTCACTTACCAACCTGGTGACAAAGTATGGGTGTGGACACCGATCCGCCAGCGTGGTCGGTCGGAGAAACTTTTGCGCCGCTACTTTGGACCCTATAGGATCGTTGAATGACTCGGCGACGTGACATACAAAGTGATTCCTGAAGTAGAAGGCACCACTCGCCGGTCCCCGACGCCCACGCCTGTCCGATGTCGTTCACGTCTCTCGGTTGAAGCTTTACTACTCCCGCTGACCGCAAAGCTCTACACCTCTCTCACGATCTACGTATACCTTAACAGTGTCACTGTGGCACCCCCCCCCCCGCCCAGTGCATAAATGTTCCACATAGAGACGATGCTTCTAGGGAGGGGGTAATGCCACGACCTTAACACGACTGAAAGCCACTCGGTGCAATTCCATGCTAGGCATGTCACGTTGATCCTCAAAGAAGACAATGACGAAGGTGCCAGAGTAGTTCTATAAAAGACCTGTAGCGTCGACGGAAGTCTTTTGTTGTTTTGTCTGTGACAATATTCTTAACAGATCCTCAGGTAGACCTCCTGCAGCTAGGAAGTTCGTTGTGTGCAAGGAATTCCTGCTACAGATGTTCCAAACTTACAAGACCTGTGGCTTACCTGCTAAACCTTCACTACAGGTGTGCATGTTTCTTTCTCTCACAAATAAATGGTGTAATTATTAACAGCATTACAGATACTGTGATGTGTCTTAATGACACAATGCTAATATAATATTAAAGCTGTCAGTTTCTCAGAGATGCATAGCTAAAAAAATAAAATTTGCAGACACATACCCAGCAAGTTTTTTTACATAACTGTGTGCAGGTTCCAAAAGTCCCAAGATTACCTAAGTAGTGGCATGTCATCTCCGCCTTATTTTCCTCTTCGAACAGGACTAACAGTGCCATGTAGAGTGTCTGCAATGAAGCTCCAGCTTTGTGTTGTCCCCTATTCTTGTGGCATGTCAAGCATTGCGAAAAATTCTGGTGTTGCCTATGCTAAAAGGGAGGGGCAAAATGGAACTAGGAATGCAAATTTTCAGCACACCGTCTTGTGGAATTTTCTGCATCCATTCTGATGTTGTAAATCCATTGTCACTACCAATAAAATGGCAGCAAACATATTAGACAGAGGTGTTGTACCCGGTGCCTTCTGCAGAAACCATAAGTCTATGAACACAAAAAATGTTTCCTCGTAACTAAAATAAAGCGACTGTGCACAGCTAGTTTGCCACTACATAAGGTTGCACGAATGCACCGGCTGTCACGAGATTACATAAGCTGATGTGCATTGGACTCGATCAGTACTTGGTGAGACTCCCTAGGAAAGGCACTGTCCTGAATAACTTGTTTCTTCGACCCGTGTGCGTTTAATTATTGGAGCTAGTTTACAGCCCCCCTCAAGAAGCCATAGGTGGCCATAGCCCTGAGGCTTCCACTCCCCTGCATGTATGCCTATTCCCAATGTTTACTCATGTGCCAGCAGACGACATGCTTTTCAATAACGCAGTGTAGGGTTGTCTCCAGTGTGTATCCAAATACATTGTGTGCTGTATTATCCTGCTTGCAGGTGAAAGGTTCCCTGGTGACTGCTTCTGTGATATGCCAGGAAAAGTATGTCAACATCTGGCACAGTCAGTCAAAGAAAGGGAAGCGTGCCTTGGGTGACATTACACTGGCTGCTGTAATTTTTTTTCACCGGCTGCAGCATGGCACAGTCCTTGCATTTTTTGAAGAATGCGGGTCTAGCCTGTTTCAGCGCGAGAACATACCATCGCTTGCAAAGCACGTTATTGCTTCCGGCAGTGAACGAGGTAATAGAATTTCTGTATTACAAAAATTGAGAGGACCACATTCTGTTGGTGCTTGGGTGTTGCAGCTGATAAAAATAATTGGTCAAAATCATGCACACTGTAACTGCACTGGAAGGTGTGTGAGCGTCTTTGAGATGTACATTTCATGACATGTTATACATGGCCTGCCTTTCATATTCAAAGGAATAGTTTTCAATAAATGCCTAACTAACTAGAAATTTCCATTCACCCTACAGAGTCGTTCTTTCTTTATGTGTTATGATGATGTCCATTTATTAGTGCTATATTTACAATTAACCGCTACAAGTGCTGTATTTAAAGAGCACAGAATGTTATTTGGTTGCCACATGCACTGCTCCTTGACCTCTGTTTCCCAGCAAAGCACATCGAGCAGAGCGCATGGGCGGTTGCCACCTGCAGAGCAGCAAATTTATCTCCTTCTGGCATTCGTTACCGCTTTTTTATTCCTTTTCACGACTCTTGGCCAATGTTTAGGTGCCATTTGCATGCTAAATAGTGCTAAAAAAATTTTAGAGCACAGACACCAAGAAAAAAAATTGTGCCTGCTCTCCCATTGTAATGTGCATTGGAGACTTCCCTTTATGACCGTCACATTGTTCATTATATTCAAGGGTGAGAGCCCAATTAACAAGTAAATTTAACTTTTTCTTGAACTCTTTGCTACAAGACCTTTTGCAGTTCGTACATGAGTAGTGCCAGAAAATGACATATTTTTTACACAACCACATACGGGGTAATAGTGTCTTCATTTTTAAAATTCTTGTATACATTATTGCAAGTACCCATGCTTATGACAAGCTCTCCAGCCTATTGACAAACAAGAGGCTTCTGAATGACATCCGCCAAATGTCGCCACACATGCAGACATTTAGCGTGGAACCTTTTCATGCGATAATCAATCGCTTCGCCCCGAAAGCTTATGCTTACTTATTCCATGGAATGTTTGCAAGGTCAGTTTGTTGTAGAAATTATTGTGAGCAAATGCATGCAGTGATAGTAAGGTCAAAACTACATGTGTTAGCATTTCGTGATACCCTTCAGAGTCCTCAGTTCACTGCACTACGTTAATAAGCAGTGTTGTGTAAAGCATACAAAGTCTGTATGGAAAGAATGACTTGATTCACTTTCTCCACAGTGGAATCAGTTTTTGAAGTCAATGGTTTTCTTGAATGGTCATCATCTTCAATAGAACTATGACCTTCTTCAAAATGTTTGCACCATTTATACATTGTAGCCTTCCCTCAAACTGCAGTCCCTGAGTTTCACAAACTTACTGCTGCCCTGACTCACTCATTTGACATCAGGCAAAAATCACCCAAATCAATTGACATCAGTTCACACAAACATGCAAGAGAAAACAAAGAGTGCATGTATAGAGAGTTGCTTTTGCCATCTGGTACACTAAATGTGCCACTAGATCGTGATAAAAGTGTGATTAAAATTTCATTACTTGTGAGACAGTAAATAAAAAAAGTTTGCGAATTTCCCAGACAGAACACATACTTAATTTCAGTTTCTCGTTGCCTTTCTTTATGCATTAAGTAGACTTCTCAGTCTGGGAAGTGTATTTTCCCTTTCAGAGTTTCTGCCTATGGTACTGTGCATATTGATGACTGTGAAAGTATATTCAATTAGTTGCCTTACTGCTTGCTTGTTGGGTTGGGCCAAGTGAACATAAAAAATATAGCGTGTACATAGCTGTTGCATATTTCTGTACTGCAGGACTGTACTGGCTGCCTTGCATTACAACGAAAATGCCGACAAGGGTCAAGCCATGACACAAAGTGGGGAACTTCGCTGGAAGGTTAAGCACCCGAAAGCGCGGAACGGAGAAGCAAGTGTCTCCTCTCTCAAGCAGGAGCCCACTTATGGTATGCAAGGGGCTGGTGTCCTTGTTATGGAATTTTGGCAAAATTGTCACCAGTGCTACTTTTTAAATAACTTTTCACAAACTGCATGCAACAGCAGCAACATACATTGAAACTGCTTATTTTCTGAGGCACTCTTTCTAAACATCGGGAACATGCCCTGAAATTTAGCGCACTAGCTCATTGAAGCTCGTAGAAAAATTCAGCTCAACCAGACATATATGAAGACTGCTTTCAGAATTGGAGAAACAAACTGAAACTGGCGAGACGGTATACGAAAAATATTTAAGCATTGTCTGTCTGTAAAGAGCAATTATTGTAATTTGTTTAGAGCAACAGCCTTATGCACATAATTGTTTGCATTTTCATAGGCTCACAGGAGCTCAGAAATGCTTTAGACTTGCTTACCACAATTTCGTAGCACTCAGTGCAAAATTTACTATTGTGTTTTTTCCACTTCGTTGCATATTCAGTGATCATGAGTGCCTCTTGGCCATGCAGGTTATGTGAACCGTCTATTCTGCACTCTTGAAGAGTACGTCAATGGAGGCACTCTATATGTCCTTCCAGCGAAGCCACCTCATGTCGCAAGTTCTTCAGGGCCTGTCGACAAGACATCACTTGTGCAATCCCACTTATCTAGGTTTGGGAAGCAGTAATTTCCTGGCCATTTCATGATCCCTGACGTGCCCTGCTCATGTGCAAGGCACAGCGCAAATGTCTTAGCATTTCCATATGTCTCAAAAGTTGTGCTTCGAAAGTAGCTGACTGTTCAAAAAGCTAGCGCTCTTTATAACCCTGTGTAATCAAACGTATCAGATTCTTCATGCCAAGCATAAAATATCTGCAGATCCCAGTCAGACACATCTTCACAGGGAATAACCTCTGTGGAACCACCAAGCACAGTTAACACTGGGGCTTTATTTGTATGTCCCTTCACTTGATTTACTCCATCGCTTCACTTCTTCCCCTCGCTCAGCCATCCCCCACTACATGCTCATGTCTAAACAGGCAACGCGCCGGAAGAAGGAAAGTTTGCCACAGATGGGGCAGACGAGCAGATAAAAATGTCGCAATAAATCAGCCGCTAATGTGGCATAGCAAATGTCTGCTATCCAAAACAGCCATTGCAACCTTCTTTTAAGACCAAGATCGAGGATAAGAGACTTCTGTCCGTAAGTTGCGATGACAGAAGTGTTCATAGCTTGTAGGGGGTTTGAACAAAGTGGTGGTGGCATGATTTACGCGTGATAATGTTGGAGCTCACGTCCAAGCTTACGTGCATCATCTGGTGCCTAAATTTGCACTATATCTAGTGTTTGTAATATGGCCAGTACAGGTCAGTCGTGCAAGACAATGCCAGCGTACAGCAGGGATAATAGTTTTTACATCGATGATGTGGCAACAACCATACTTTCAGTATGACTCATTTGTCAAGAGCTATTCAGCAATCATCAGCAGCAGCCTGTAAGGGCATTACTAAATAGAAATGGTTCAAAGGTGCACATTTCGTTTTACTTCCAGAAAGTAGACATGGACCAATTCTCTGTCGGACATAGTGCATCAAAACTCTGCGCCTGCATTACAAATGAAAAATTTCAGTGTGCATATTTTTGTTCTTTAACATGTTGGTGAAAATTAGCACTCATGCGTCCATACATATAGCTGTTCCTGTCCTTCTCATAGAGCAACAGCACGCACGCGACCTGCTTCCATAAGCCATGCGCAAAATTGTTTTAATGTGGAATGGGGTTTATTAACAACGGATGGCAGGCGGAAGTATTGCACGACGGGCACAAAGACAGCCTCAGCCGGCGTCAGCAGCTCGCGATCTCCGCTCGCACTTCCAGCCAAGACAGAGTCCCACTGCTGCGTCCGTTGCTTCATCCCCACTACAATACCCCGGTGGCGAAGGGAAGCCATCCTGGCGACTCAAGGCGACGTGAGAACAAGGGGGTCATGATATGGCTTTAGGCAGCTCACGTGGACCACCTGGCGGCCAAGACGACACTTGTCGGAGGTTGGGTTGAGCGGCTCAATGACAGATGACGGAAGATAGGCACTCGATGACGTGATAAGGGCCTTGGTACTTGGGGGCAAACTTAGGACTCAGGCTAGGGGAATGAAACGGTATGCGGAGCCATACGAGGGAGACGACGGCGAAAGCTTGTTCAGTCAGATTGCGGTCATGGCGATCTTTCTAGAGGGCTTGGTTGTCTGAAGTAAATGAATGGGCCAGCTGATGACACTCTTCAGCATATTGAGCCATTTCAGAAACTGGGCTGAATTCAGAGACGTCTGGACAATACGGCAAAATGGTGTCGAGAGGGGTGCATGGTTCGCGGCCATATAAAAGAAAGAATGGGGAAAAGCCGGTGGTCGACCGTGTCACGGTATTATAGGCGTAAGTGACGAACGGAAGAACGACATCCCAGAGTGGTCAGAAGCAATGTACATGGACAGCATGTCTCCCAGCATTCGGTTGAAGTGCTCTGTTAGTCCGTTGGTCTGTGGGTGGTAGGCTGTAGACGTGCGATGAACTGTACGGCATTAACGAAGGAGCTCCTGAAGGACATGGGATAAAAACACACGCCCTCTGTCGCTCAGTAGCTCGTTGTGGTGCGCCATGGCGGAGGACGAAATGATGTAAGACGAAGTTCGCAACATCACGAGCACCAGCCGAAGGAAGCGCAGCTGTTTCCGCATACCTCGTTAGGTGGTCTACTGCGACGATGACCCATCTGTTACCAGTGCAGAGCATGGAAGTGGGCCATAAAGATTGATTCCGACACAGTCGAAGGGTCGTGCAGGACACGGTAAAGGCTGCAGGAGTCTGGGCGAATGGAGAAATGGTTTCCGTTGTTGACACAATTGGCAAGACCGAATGTATTTTCGGACATGGTATACAGTCCACGCCAGTTATAACGTTGGCAGAGCCGCTCATACGTTTTCAGCACACCAGCGTGAACATGTTGGGGGTCAGCATGAAAGTATGCGCAGACATCGGACCGCATGTGGCTAGCGATGACGAGCAGCCATTTAGGGCCATCCGGTCGATAGTTGCGACGATACAATAGTTCGTCCCGTATCGCTAAATGCGTGGCTTTGCGGCGATGTGCGCGTGGGAGCGGAAAGAACATTCAGGAGAGAGGCGATCCAAGGGTCTTTTCACTGTTCAGATGGTATGTCTGTGGCGGTAAGAGAAGCAAAGGGAAAGGCACCAGTTGAATGCTGCTCTTCAGTCGAGTTCACGGGAGATCGGGAGAGCGCATCCACGTCAGTGCTTTCGCCCCAATCGGTACACCACGCGAATGTCAAATTGTTGCAGGAGAAGAGCCCAACGTCCAAGGCGACCAGAAGGATCCTTCAGGGAAGCCAACCAACACAGAGCGTGATGGTCAGTCACCACGTCAACAGTGTGGCCGTATGGACAAAACTTCCGTATTGCCCACACAATCGCGAGATACTCTTTTTCGGTTACTGAGTAGTTGGATTCCGTCTTGGTGAGGGCACGGCTAGCATAAGCTACAACATACTCGGAAAATGCTGGTTTGCGTTGCGCGAGTACTGCACCAAGACTGACACCGCTGGCGTCCGTGTGTACTTCGGTTGGCGCAGTCGGGTTGTAGTGGCGTAGAATGGGTGGTGAGGTAAGCAGATGCCGTAATGTAGTGAAGGCGTCGTTGCAGGCTTGAGTCCAATTTGATAGGTCACCAGGGCGAGCAAGTAGCTTCGTAAGTGGTGCCATGATGGAGGCAAAGTTCCGGACAAAGCGATGAAAATACGAGCATAAGCCCCCAAAGCTGCGCAGTTCTTTTAGTGTAGTCGGCTTAGGAAATTCCGCAACGGCGCGAAGTTTGTCAGGATCAGGAAGAATAGTGTTTTGACATTACATGACCCACTATGGTGAGCTGGCGAGCCCCGAAGTGACACTTCTTCAGGTTGAGTTGGAGGCTTGCGTTGGTAAGGCATTGGAGAATCGTGCGCAGACGGGCAAGATGTGTAGTGAAATCGGGGGCGAACACAACGACGTCATCTAGATAGCAGAGACAGATCTGCCAGTTTAGACCGCGTAAAATGCTGTCCATCATTCGCTCGAATGTTGTAGGTGCATTGCAAAGTCCAAATGGCATGACTGAATTCGTACAGGCCGTCTGGTGTGACGAACGCGGTCTTTGGACGGTCACACTTGGCCACCGGGACTTGCCAATAACCCGAACGCAAGTCGAGCGATGAGAAGAATTCGGCGCCTTGTAGACAATCGAGGGCGTCGTCTATGCGAGGAAGAGGGTAAACATCTTTTCTAGTAATTTTGTTGAGACGCCGGTAGTTCACACAAAACCTAATGGAACCGTCTTTCTTCTTCACCAGCACATCGGGGGATGACCAAGGACTACAGGAAGGCTTGATGACTCCACGCTGAAGCATGTCGTTAACTTGTTTCGTAATTATACGACGCTCCGCTGGTGATACGCGGTAAGGGCGCTGGCGCAAAGGGGTGTTGTTTCCGGTGTCAATTCTGTGAACAACGGTGTTCATTCGACCTAATGATGCTTGAGGGAAGTCAAAAGAGCTTCTAAACTCGTTGAGAAGGGAAATAAGCTGCGCACGTTGATCCGGAGCGAGGTTACTGTCGATGGCAGGGGAAAATTCGTCCGAGCACACATCATCAGATGCAAGGGGAGGTGTCAACGCGTTCAGCTCAATGTTCGGATTGGGCTCGTAAGAATCAATAAGCACAATAACATCATCGTCAACTGACTGAATGTGGCCAAGCGTCTCATTACGGCGCAACGTGACAGGGCATGAGGTAGCGTTGGAAATAAGTATTCTGGAGGCATCCTGGTGAAGTGCTAGGACGGCAAATGGCAGCGATGCATGGTGGCGGCGACTGAATACGTCAGACGGCGTGAACAGAACTGTAGTTTCAGTAAGGGCAGCACAGTAAACAGGAACAATGACGGCACTGAGAGGGGGTAGGTCAGTGTCAGCAGCCACGACAAGCTTGTCAACACCAGACACGGGCATATGGACAGAAGGTACATCGCCAAATACACACAGTTCAACCTGAGCGTGAGCGCAGTCTATAACGGCGTAATGGCGCAACAAAAAATCCCACCCAAGGATCACATCATGAGAACACGAAGTCAACACAATGAACTCAATGTTGTACAGTACGTTGCCAATGACGACCTTAGCCGTGCATGCTGCAATCGGATGGATTCGCTGTACGCTTGCAGTACTGAGGGAAAACGCTGTAGGTGGCGTTGTGACTTTATGAAGTGAGCGGCAAAGTTTCTGACTAATGACAGATATAGTGGCACCGGTATCGACGAGCGCAAGAGTTCGTATACCTTCAACAAAAACTTCGACAACGTTGGCTGGGGACAAGCGAGGACTTACACAGGTCGATGACGACGCAGCTCGTGCCTCTGGAGCTGCGGCAGTCAGTTTTCCGTCTCAGCGGTGGGGCGGCAACGCATCGGTGACAAAGAACGGTGGCGTGGCGAGGGTGAGCGACGGGACTCAAAGGGTTGAAAGTTGGAGTCAGTCTGGGGGTCTCGTGCGTATACCTCAGGTGGCGCGTCTTGTCGAGTGTAGTGCCGGGGGCGGAATGAATAGTCGCGGTATCTTGGTGCCCCAGAGGCAGCTGCGAAGTGCCTACAACAGAAGCGTGCGACGTGACCAGGAATTCCGCAAACGTAGCATATCGGTCGATTGTCGGTAGTGCGCCACGGGTTGATGATGTGCTGCTGTGCACCAGGGAATGGCGCCGATGGCTGTCGGAGAGGTTGAGGGGCCAATGCTGGCGGTCGACGCGAAGGCATTGCAGCGGCAGCCGCATAAGTGAGTGGTGCAGCAGCAGGTGGTGGCTGAGAGGCGGACGGCAGCACCTCGGAGACCTGCTCCTGAATGACTTGTCTGAGAGACGGCGCGAGATTGTGCGTAGGCACTTCTGGGGTCGGCAGATACGATAAACACGAGATCTGCCGTGCCACTTCCTCACGCACATACTCTTTGATTTGCGACAGTAGCGTCTCGTGATCACCTCCGATGGTTAAAGCGGGAAGGGAATCGTCTGGTGTTGTCGGCCGCCTCACTAAGACGCGTTGCCGACAGAGCTCGTCAAAGCTCTGGCACAAGGTCGTAAGCTCAGCTACCGTGCATGGGTTCTTTGCCAGCAGCATTTGAAAGGCGTCGTCGTCAATGCCTTTCAAGACGTGCTTTATCTTCTCCTGCTCGGGCATAGACGGATTCAGGCGCTTGCACAAGTCGATGACGTCTTCTATGTAACTGGTGAAATTGTCACGTTACTGCTGCGCACGTCCGCGGAGGCGCTGTTTGGCATGGAGCTTGTGCACGGCAGGGCAGTCAAACACATCTGCGAAGCGTTTCTTGAACTCACTCCATGTAGCGATGTCTGACTCATGGTTGTGGTACCACAGGCTTGCGACGTCTTTGAGATAGAATGACACATTCTGCAGTTTCGACAGGTTGTCCCACTTATTGTTGCCGCTCGCCTTTTCGAATGTGGCCAGCCAATCTTCCACATCGTGGTCATCTGTTCCACTAAAGAAGGGAGGGTCGCGCAGGCGCCGGTTACGATGACCTGTGGAGATTGGGCGGTGGCTTGTTGGGTGACTTCGTCAGGCATTGTTGGGGCAGGTAGTAGCGTCCGACTTCGGAGTTCCAGGTTTGCAGACCCAGCACCTCCACCACTTTGGAAGGGGGTTTATTAACACCGGACGGCAGGCGGAAGTATTGCACGGCGGGCACAAAGGCAGTCTCAGCCGGCGTCAGCAGCTCGCGATCTACGCTCGCACTTCCAGCCAAGACAGTCCCACTGCTGCGTCCGTTGTTTCATGCCCACTACAAATGTATTCTTTCCATGCACAATCAGTGAATGTATTGCACTACCGAGGGACATTATTTTGGCTGACGGTGCAAATCTATTTGAAACTACATTGCAATCTATACTGTAACTTAGATGATGTGCAATAATAAAACATGCTAATGGAAGGTAGAAGACAACAAAGTTGGACTGTACTGCGAGCCTCTCCGTAGGTGGCCTACCTTTAGCTATCATCTCTCATCCCGTGCAGAACAGGCCTGTTGTATCACCCGGCTATGCACTCTGGCATCCCAGCAGCATTCAAAGACGCGGTACGACACCTGCCATCAACACGTTTCTTATGCTAAAGGTGACCTTGTGTGACTGTAGACGCCGTGGTTTGTGTCAGAAGTTCTTGGCCCGCTATTCTGGCCTGTTCGTCATTCTTGAACACCTTAGTGACGTTACGTATGTAATCTTTCGTCTCAGAAGCACCCGTCGCTGCTTTAGTAAGAGACAATTGACTTACACCGCACGCCTCAAGCTTTACCACCATTGATCCTCTGATTGACTTGCCCACTGGGCATCGTCTGCAAATGGGGAAATGAAACGTGCTAATGCAAATGAAGACAGTGAAGTTGCACTGTACTTCAATTGTCTTCGTAGATGGCCTACCTTGAGCTATCATCTCCCATCCTGTAAATAAATGTGACGCATGGTCACAATATTTATCTTGGTTTTCTTTCGGAGCTTGTTACGTTTCTTGTACTAATAAACATTTCTGCTGCTACTTCTGCTTTTTGATGTAATGTAACATTGTATTTACGCTAGTTATTGTTGTGAAAGGGCCATGACATATTCGTCTGACTACAGTGTTCTCAGTTTATCATTGTAACCGTGAGTGGAAAGCCCAATACGGTTACGAAAAAAAAACTCAAAAACTTTCTATTTAAACAATTGGTGCCTCTGAGCCCCTTCTGACAGCAACTGCCACTTTAGAATGGTCTGTGCAACATCAGCAAGTGAGGGGCTACTACTTTGTTGTCTCTCGTGTTTTATCTTTTTGAACCACCTTGTAACCTCACCCGCTTCGTTTCTGCATCATTCTGACAAAAAAAAAAGTGGCCAGTTCTGCCATTGTTAATGAAATCTTGTCTAATATAGCACGACTTGGCATAAGCCTTGGCTGAATTGGCAGAATGGATGATGGCACATGACTACAAATGGACAATTGTCTAGTCTAATACGCGTCGTCTTGTGCCATTTGTTGCAAGGTGAACTTGTACCAGATAGGCCAAGAAGCCTGACTTTGCACAAGCCAGTTTCCTATTTCTGAGAGCTGCCTATGTAGTTAAATACACACAACCACTACGCCCTCTAAAAATGTTTTGTGCAGCTACTCCTCGGTGCAATTGTGCATGACACAAATACATAATGCGCTCCACTCGCTGCTATAACGTTGCACTTGGAAGTAGCCATTCGGTATGTGCATGTAAAGAAAGCGAATAATTTCTAAATGCATGTCATGTCTCTGAGGGTTTCTAGTTTTCATTGACTGAAATGTATTGCATGAATTGTCTGGTAACAATAAATGGAGATGATGTGATAAGCAGAAGTCAGAATGGCAATGATTGAGTAGATAAGATTACGTATAGCCCTTGTATTTACTGAACTCGAAATATTCTATCAGTCTTTGCTATCATGTCAACTGTAGATGTTTAGGCCACAACAAGTGATGCAGACCTTGGTCGTGGCCCTGTTAGCAATAATACCATCTATTTTGTGAATAAAAGTATGTATTTTACAATTTGTTCAGAAGGCAATTCGTAACTTCACGTGTAATGCAAATTTAGTCCTGAACCCTCTTGTTACACAGCATTGCAGCAGCACAAACAGGCACATTTTGTTCTTATTTTTATAATAATCCGGATATTTAAATCCTGCATACACCTCAGATGGAAGGCGTCCCTCACAGCAGTAGCGACACAGCTGGGCAGCACCTTCCTGTTGCCCCGTCCCAGCCGATGCCACACCCACCGTGCAAATTGGCGGTATGCAGTGTATCTGTACCGCCTGAAAATAAATGAACAAGGTTAAGAAAATATTAAAGATAACGCTAATTAGCGCGTGTGATGCCTCCTGTAGCGTGCTGCCGGTGTCAAAAGTATAGGGTCCGCGGCATCTGAGGAAAGGCAGAATATTTTCATGACCCCTGCAGGAATCGGGGGTAATTCAACGTTGTCTGAGATACCGTGAACTGTAAATTTGTGAAGTCAACTGCACGTCTCTTAGAAGTTACGTGCGTGCTACGATTGATTAGCTCAAACACTAACACGGAAGGTTGGATGGACGTATTACATAATGCTGCGACGTGAGATCACAAATAATTCCCGACCGAAAATCTAATATTGCGAACGTCGTGCTTTGAGTCGAGGCCGCGGTGTAAAGGTGTAAATAAATACCTGTGGATTTCCGGGGCCTATACAAGTGCCGGACGGTCTTTCATGAGGGCGTAATACGCCACTTCAAGGGCATGCACGTTCAGGCAAGCCTGAACAAAGGTGGGGTGGCTTGTGATGCATGCCTCATTGCCCTGAAGTGCGTCCACACGGTCGAGCTCTGTGCAGCACACTGACTCGAGCTGCGTCTCCATTGCCCTGCAGTGTCCACATTGGCACCTGCGATAATCGCGATGCAACGTGAAACGTGCACTCTGCTGGCTCCGCACACTGCAATTCGCTGATGTTGCTGAGCATCGTAGTTAGTTTTTACAAATTGTACCCTCAGGGTAACATAAATAAACTGTCTGCTGTTAGACGGGCATATAAAGCAATTAGCCATCGCTCATTCGAAAACCAGATTAAATGTAAGTACATCGAAGCATGCAATTACCATGCCTATAAACACACGGATACATTGCATATATATGCCGCAGCATTTATTGCTCTTAAGACGTTATGAAAATTGAGATTAACTATGTTGAAAATATATACACGCTACTGTTAAATACTGTGCAGGCCACAATGTTCAACGCCGATTTGTTGCGTCTTACCATTGAACGTGGCCGATGCGAGGGTTTTGTTCAGGTTCGTTCTTGCCGTCGCCGGCCGCAATATCCGAGTCACTGCTCTCTAGAGGGTCAAATTGAAAGGGATTGGCCACGTCTAATACGGCAGGGACTCCTACATGCAGGAAATCGTCGCCGCTGTACGAAGAAAACGAGGACGACGACGACGATGATGGCGAGGATAGCGAGGACATGGCAAATCACATGCAGGCGTAGCAGACGAACCAGCAAAACGAAGCTCGCACGCTGCGCGTCACAGCATACGTCGTGGCTTTTTGCGATCATGCGCCCACGTTGTTTACAATCCCTCTTCTCCCGTCTCGTTGCTCTCTGAAACCGAAACTCAGAGTGGTTGCTACAAAAAATACTCCAGATAATTACCTGTCGCGTTCTGAAGTAAATGAGGTTTCATACCATGATTACTGAGTCAGTAACTACCTATTAAAGCAGAAAAAACCACATGGAAATTTTTTGTGTCAGTACTCCTTGAACACCAAGAGCTATGAAGCACTGAAACCAGGCGGCAGCAAACAAAGCACAGTTGCTGATTGCAATGCGGCTCTCCTCGAGCAGGAGAGAAGTGTACTGGTTGCCAGACGCTGCGTGTTTATAACTTAAAGCTGCGGCTTCCCGCCAGAATCTGGATGTGAAAATCGGGTTGGCGTTATCCGTCTGCGTGGCTCACGGAAGAGGCGCAGATGAAGCAAATAGCTGATGTGAAGTCACGTGACGCACCGTCCGGCCCTGCAAATCCGAATTCGGTCCTTCGCCTGGATGCACCATAACCATCGACTCAGGGCATCAAATAGGTTGTTTAAAACTAAATACCAAAACTACCAGAAAAGAATCTATCTCGGAGCCTAACTCCGCCTTAATGTCTCTAAGTCAGTCCTATCCTTTGCTTGCCAAAGTCTGGCCACCCTGGCCCTGGCCTAACTGCGTCGCAAAGAGGAAACGTGGGCTCTTACAGATCGTCGTCGTGAAGTTCAACCCGCGTCGGGCTCGTCCGCAGCATTGAGGGTGTCCTAGGTGCCGACGCCTCGTGTTGTCTCTTGTCGGTGGTGAGCTCGTCGGTGTTTCGTCGGTGATAAGCTCGGCAGGGATGGCGCTCGGCGCTGCTTAGGCCCACCTGCATAAGCCTAGCGTCGGGGTGCGTCACAACCTCTTCGTGAGTGCCGACGTGGCGTTCCGAGGAGAATCGAACGTGCCGGTCCTGCCGTGAGAGGCTGCAGCCAGTCCAGGAGCCTCGCTCGAACTTGCCGAGGTCAACGGCCACACCTTGGACGGCCAACGTCACGGACTCGGCCAGACCCCTAAGTCTCCCGTCGCCAGAGCGGAGCTGGCGATGCGACCTTCCTGGCCCGGAGCCACGTCGATAATCAAAGGACAGCGCCGTTCGTCCCTCGATTACGCCTCGGCTCACGCGCCTCGCGCGCTCACGACGTTCGGAACGCTCTGTTTATATCGTCCTCTTCTTTTCTCGCCACAGGCGACCTCTTACATGTGACATAGGTCCCCTCTTCAAGAGTTTTTTTCCAAAAAACTTCTTTCTCTTGGCCGTCTCTATGGAGAACTGAACTCTTCTTTGACTTGCGCACTCCTTGTGTACTCGGGGCTCATTACTGATCACCACACTTTCGCGCACATTTCACCTTACACCACACACTGCACTGCACTGGACTGTTCGCAATGTTCACAAGTTCATTGACCCAAACACTTCTACATGAATAAATCCCGCATCCAAACACATTTTGCAATAATCCAAACACCCCACACATATGTACTGATGTTCTCCCCCTATACACTTGTTATTTACACACAATTGCACCAACTAACAATGCAACTATCCGAGGGCCATCCTAAACGATAGACCTTTTGTAGCCTACCAGTTATACCCGTTCACTTTTTCCGCCTTTTCCTGAACTTCCATGCATGCCTACTTTCTTTCTGCTTCCTTCTCCCTCTTATGCCGGCACATTTCTCGTGCAGCTTGGAAGCTCTCTGCCTTAACTTTAGCTTCTTCATCTTATTCTTTCTTCTCGACCAGCCCATATTCTCATGCACACGCGTTTTCTTACGCTGTCTTGCTTTCAACATCCTGTGCAGGCTTATCCTACCCTTACACATTCCGTTCGAGTTCTTGCTATCCTTACAAGCCTCCCCTTTTAGACAACTCTGGAACCCATCACCTTTCTCATTGCTGTCGGAGGTTGACTGCCATATCATTTCTGATGCTTGGTTATCCCTGACACAAGCTTCAATCGCTAATGCTCCGTCGTCCCGAGGTGGAGCTGCTTTTTCTTCTACTACCTTCTGCTTCTCGTTTAAGCAAACCTTAATCTGTATATCAGCCATCTGCTCATCTTGGTCACTATGCTTCAAGGGCTCCTCACTAGGGCGCTTCTCCACTACGACCTCACAGGTGCTCTCTACTCTGCCTGTGTCTTTTGACATCTCTCCGCTGTCAGGCTGCTCTATTTCGCTAACGTGCCTGCTTTCTATCTTTTTCTCTGCCTCATTCTCTTTCATTTTCGATGCCTGTGCTCTCTCTCGTAGCATCCTTATTCCTCTCTAGAGACTGTTTCTGTTCCTCATAAGCTTTCTTAGCTGCGGCATGCTCCGCTAATCTCGCCGCCTCTCCTACTCGACACCGGCTTAAGGCGTTAGCCCACTCATTCCTTGCCCAGCCTTGCCCGACCGCTTTTCTCTCAACGGGATGCAAATCCGCATCTAAATCATCTCTACTCTCATCAGACGCTCCCATCAATTTCATGGGGCAAATGTGTTTTGGCCTGGGCGAAGTAGAGTCGAATGATGCCGTACTAGGGAAAATCGACCCCTTGCGAGACCTGGCGTTCATCTCCGCTATTGTAATCTTTAACTCCAAATTTTCTTTTTCCCTTTTGTGCTTTTGTTCCTGCTCCGCGTGTGCTCGTTCGTGCTTCTCAAGCTCTCGTTCGTGTTCTTTTTCTTGTTGCGTATACTTGAAAAACGCCATCGCCTCCTCCTTCGACATATTTAAATCCTTCGCTACCGCCGCCAAACGTTCCCACTCCATCTTTACAACTCCCGAGTATCGGTGACTGGGCCGTATCAATCCTGGCAGGCTCGCCAATATTTTGTCACCTACTCGTTTGGGAGGCGGAGTGTTGCGTACATGCGCTACTCTCGATGGAGGAGAGACACGACTGGCAGCACAGCAAACGGGGATTTAATATTTACAAGAACGGTAGAAGCACGCGGCACACAACACTAAAACCGTAACTCAAAACTAAGGACATAACTCAACAAAAATGCTTACTCAATACAAAACTCTGACTAAATACCAAAACTACCAGAAAAGAATCTATCTCCGAGCCTAACTCCGCCTTAATGTCTCTAAGTCAGTCCTATCCTTTGCTCGCCAAAGTCTGGCCACCCTGGCCCCGGCCTAACTGCGTCGCAAAGCGGAAACGTGGGCTCTTACAGATCGTCGTCGTGAAGTTCTTGTCGAACCCGCGTCGGGCTCGTCCGCAGCATTGAGGGTGCCGTAGGTGCCGACGCCTCGCGTTCTCTTTTGTCGGTGGTGAGCTCGTCGGTATTTCGTCGGTGATGAGCTTGTCAGCGATGGCGCTCAGCGCTGCTTAGGCCCACCTGGATAGGCCTGGCATCGGGATGCGTTGCAACCTCTTCGTGAGTGCCGACGTGGCGTCCCGAGGAGAATCGAATGTGCCGGTCTGCCGCAGAAGGGGGATCCTCTCTGGGGTGCCCGGTCCTGTCGTGAGAGGCTGCAGCCGGTCCAGGAGCCTCGCTCGAACTTGCCGAGGTCGATGGCCACACCTTGGACGGCCAACGTCAGGGACTCGGCCCGACCCCCAAGTCTCCCGTCGCCAGAGCGGAGCTGGCGATGCGACCTTCCTGGCCCGGAGCCACGTCGATAATCAATGGACAGCGCCATTCGTTCCTCGATTACGCCTCGGCTCACGCGCTCGCGCCGTTCGGAACGCTGTTTATATCGTCCTCTTCTTTTCTCGCCACAGGCGACCTCTTACATGTGACAGTACTGATATTTTCTATTTTGGACTTGCAGGCAGCCAACTCAATTTCGATTTTCTTTTTTGCTTTTAAGAAGGCGAACTTTGGATTTGTAGCGCACGATTCTGACTTTTTTCATCAAGGCCACATGTGCTTTCTTTGAAGGGCTGGCTAAGAGTCGAATGTTCTTCATTGTGGCTTTCTTCTTTTTCGAGAATTGTGAATCCGAAGAGTGCCGTTAAGCCTCCTACAAACCTGGCAACTTTCCGCATCACAAAATAGCAAACACTTGTTGTGCCGCCACACTTCACACGGATCGACATGTGCACTTTCAGGGTGAATATCATAGTCGAATCCCCCTACAATGAAGTTTCCGCCACAACGAAGCTATTCCGATTCCCCGTCAGCTGCTCATTGAAAATAATACAAGAAAAGTCCCTTCATAACGAAGACGTTTTATTCGGTATTTCCACGTTGAGTTAGGCGTCGGCCGCAATGTACGAAAAATGCTGTAACAGCGATGCGAAATGCATTCTCTCGTGAAGTTGACACTTTATCGACTGCTTTTGGTACATCTAAACCTTCGCCCCACATTGTCGCGAAGATTTACCGGATGATGGTTTCGATTTCGTTCGCGACTTTGCCGTTTGGCGTACGTATATACATACCAATGCTCCAACCCCCACAGGGGCGTCTGCATCAGCAGGCGTTTGGTGTGTTGCGACACCACAGACCCGAGCACATGAGGGTTGGCCCCTCCTGTGTTTAACCGTACGTTGCTTAGCCGTGTCCGGGGAAAAGAGGATCCTGGGGGTTGAGCCAAAGCCGGGTGTTTGGGCGGAGGCAACACACCTCTTTGGCCTCCGCTTCACGTAGACGGCACCCCCGGACTGACCCACCCGGGGAAAATCGGTAGTTGCCTTTTCCTGCACCTCTCCGATCTTCGTCTTTATCTCCCACTTTCAATCTTCTGTCCTCTCCTTACTTCTTTTTGCTTTCGATCTTCCAGGCAGCGAGGGTTAGCCTTGTGTAGTTATCCAACCTTGGGTTTATTATATTAGGTTATAGCGGCGATGCATGGCTGGTGTCTGCAGGTATCTTTTTAACCTTGTAGCGTCCCCTTGTTGGGCTCGGTGGTGGGTTGCCACCATCGCCGCCGAACTATTCAAAGCTTACAGGCAAACGCTTCCCCCCCTCAAAGATCGCCTCCTAAAAAGGGGGCACACTGAAGCACTTTTCCAGTTCTTTTTGAAAGAAAACCAAGAAACCTACCCAAAGTACCACGTCCTTCACAGTGGAGGCAACACAATTTAGTGACAACATTTTTAGTGTCTTAATGCCTAGTAAACACAATTGGTCCTAACTACAAAGCATCAAAGATGGCTAGCGGAGACCTTCTCCTCGAACTGATCAAGAAAGAACAAGTCAAGAAACTCGCTGAACTCACCAGTATCGGTGACATGAACGTGACAGTCTCTCCACATCGCTCACTGAACACAAGCAGGGGAGTAATATCAGAAGATTACCTGAACCTTAGCGACGAAGAGCTCCTTGAAGGATTTCAAGATCAAAACGTAATTAAAGTACAAAGAATAACACTCCGACGGAGCAACCAACAAATCCCCACAAAACATGTGACACTCACATTTGGAACCAGTAGTGTGCCTAGTTCACTCGAGGCAGGATACTTGAAAACGTGCGACCATACATACCGAATCCGAGGTGGTCCTTCAAGTGCCAGAGGTTCGGGCATGCCTCACAATCATGCAGAGGTAAAGAAACATGCGCCAAGTGTAGTGCCAACGACCATCCTTCTCACAATTGCAATGCTCCAGCACTTTGTGTCAATTGCAAGGAAGACCACCCAGCTTACTCACGGAGCTGCCCTTTCTGGAAAAAAGAAAAAGAAGTCATGACAATAACTCTAAAAGAAAAAATCTCATTCTATGAAGCGAGGAAGAGGCTAGTGCACTTACCTGAACTTAGCTATGCCAGTGCGGCACGGCAGGGGGCAGCACCACACCAGTTTCAGGAGTCTACAGGGTCTGCGCACGGTACTCCTGCAGAGACTCCATCCGCCCCCTTGGTGGTAGCAGCCAGTGCTGCTCCATCATCATCGAATACGGGCCGGCAGACCGCTGTGTCGCAGGGCCCAAAGTTGAACAGAACCCCAAGGCTCGAGACGCGCGTTTCAGCGCCTGGCTCTCGATCATCCAGCGCCTCGGAGAAGGCGATGGAGGTCGACCCGAAAACCCCGGCGCCATCGACGCCAAAAGATTCGTGCACCCTGGAGCGCACCAAGAAGGACAAACTTCTTGTAACTGCACCGAAAAAGGGACAGGTAACCTGAGCGGCTACCGCCCTTGATTATAGTGATCTTTTTACTACATGTCACCTATCACTTTTTAGCTCACAGACACATAAGTAAACAGCTTTATTCGTTTTACAATAGCTTTCATCATCCATTGGAATTGTAGAGACCTGATCAATAATCTAGCTGATATCATAAATAAGCTATCGCCAGTTACATTCTGCCTTCAAGAAACGAACTTAGGCCCCAAAAATACACATTTTCTGAAAGGTTTTATGGTCGTACGTAAGGACCGCGAACACGCCAGCTGTCTGTCAGGACGAGTCACCATAATTGTGCAAGGCGGCACTTCTACCGAAAATGTCCAATTAAATACATCTTTCGAGGCTGTAGCGGTGACTGTTCTGTCTCACAAGACCATCACCATTTGTTCATTGTGCCTTCCACCCCATACCCATTTTACTATTAAGGATCTAGAAAACTTAACACACCAGTTGCCGGAGCCTTTTGTTTTAGTAGATTTTAATGCTCATGGTACTCTTTGGGGCAGTGACAAACTGACTCAAGAGGCCAGCTCATTGAAGATCTTATTTTGTCAAATGATATCTGCCTTTTAAACTCGGGTGCATCAACATATTTTTCACCAACTTCACGTACATTTAGTTGTTTAAATTTAGCTTTTTTCTCACCGTCTCTTTTTAGCTCCCCGCAGGGGCGTCTGCGCAAGCAGGCGTTTGGTGAGTCGCACCACCACGTACCCGAGCACACAAGGGTTGGACCCTCCCGCGTCTAACCGTGCGCGGCTTAGCCGTGTCCGGGGAAAAGGGGATCCTGGGGGTTGAGCCGACGCTGAGTGTTTGGACCTTTAAGGCCCCTCAGCAAGGCAACACACCCCTTTGGCCTCGGCTTCACGTAGACGGCCACCCCCGGACTGACCCACCCGGGGGAAATCGGTGGTCGCCTTTTCCTATCCCCCTCTCCAACCTTTTGCTTTCCTATCTCCTTTCTTTAACTATCCTATCATCTCTTCTCTTCTGTCACTTCCTAATTTTCATAGGCGGCTTGGGTTAACCTTGTGTATGTGCCCTCCCTTGGGTACAATATATTAGGTTATAGTGGCAATGTACGGTTGGCACCTGCAGCCTTACGCGTTAAGCACTGCAGCGTCCCCTAGTTGGGCTCCGTGGTGGGTGGCCGCCATTGCCGCCGAAATAAAACAAACCATTATGGGAACACCAGCATTTCCCCGCCTACTTGATCGTCACCCTCTAAAGAGGGGACGCACCGATGAACTTAGCCTGTATTCCAACCGACCAAAGAAATCTATCCGAAATACCATGTTGTACACCAGTGAAAATGCTTCAAAACCGGCCAAATCCATTTCTCCATTCATAGTTGCGAATCTTTGACGGAAGCTTTAGGCTCAGTTACAAAGTCATCAAAATGGCTAGCGGAGACCCTTCTTCTTGAGGTCCCTCAGAAACAACAGTACGAGAAACTCGGCAACCTTGTGACTTTCGGCAACATACCAAATTTCTGTATCACCACCACCGATCAATGAATAGCTCACGTGGAGTCGTATCAGAAGCAGACCTCCTAGAATTATCAGAAGCAGAACTCCTGGAAGGGTGGAAAGATCAAAATGTCACCAATGTAAACGTATCATCATCAGACGGGACAACAAAGAAATCCCCACCAAACATCTTGTCCTCACATTTGGATCTAGCGTTCTGCTGAAACCATCGAACAGGATACATTAGGTTAACTGTTCGACCATATGTCCCTAACCCTAGACAGTGCTTCCAATGCCAAAGATTTGGCCATGGCTCACAGAGCTGTCGTGGTCAATAACTTGTGCAAGGTGTGGAGTACAGGGCCACTCCTCCGACAACTGTACTGCACTCCTCACTGTGTGAACTGCAGTGGTGACCACGCATCCTACTCACGTTCCTGTCCAAACTGGAAAAAAGAAAAGGACATAATCACCCTAAAGTCAAAGAAAATATTTCTTTCAAGGAAGCCCGTAAGAGGTGCTCACTTTTCCACAACATATCTTATGCTGATGCGGCGCGTCGGGGGGCAGCGTCGCAGCGGCCACTGCCACCTGCCCAGCCCGCACACAGCGAGCTGTCGCTTGTGGCCCCTGCCCCCGGGGTGGAAGGAGCTAAGCCTACCCCACCCAACCAGCAAACAAGCCCGGTTACCCTAGGGTTACCGGCACCACAACAGTCCAAGGAGGCACCCTGCGCTTCGCGTAGCGAACCGGCAGGACCGCCAGCAGCGCCCACGGTGGGTGCAGTCAAGGCTACCTCATCCTCTCCGGCCCCTGCTGCCGCTGGCAACAGCCGGCGCAGCTCAGGCCCAAAGGCAGCCCCATCGACCTCCGGGCTGGTGGGCACAAGGTCTCGTCCTTCGCGGCGAGACTTTCTCGCGAAATTTCTCGCTCGCAAGAGCGTGTGTCCAGCGCCTCACATGAGGCAATGGACACTACACCCATCCCGACGGCGCATCAAGCGCTAA